>NW_026909665.1:0-194598 GCF_023558435.1 Drosophila sulfurigaster albostrigata | reverse complement strand
GAAAAATTTTCGACGGTGAAAGCATGAAAAAATCGGAAAAATTTTCGACATTGAAAGCATGAAAAATCATAAAATCGGCGAAATTTGCGAGCAGTGAAAATCGGAAAAATTTTGAAAAATAAAAATTAAAATCGAAAGCATTTGAAAAATGAAAATCAGAAAAATTTTGAAAAATAAAAATTTTGAAATAAAAATTAAAATCGGAAAAATTTTGAAAAATAAAAATTAAAATCGGAAAAATTTTGAAAAATAAAAATTAAAATCGGAAAAATTTTGAAAAATAAAAAAAATAAAATCGGAAAAATTTTGGAAAATAAAAAAAATTAAAAAATCGGGAAAATTTTAAAAAATAAAAATTAAAATCGGAAAAATTTTGAAAAATAAAAAAAAATCTGGGAAATTTTGAAAAATAAAAAAATTAAAATCGAAAAAATTTTGAAAAATGAAAAAATTAAAAATCGGAAAAATTTTGAAAAATAAAAATTAAAATCGGAAAAATTTTGAAAAATAAAAATTTAAAATCGGAAAAATTTTGAAAAATAAAATTAAAATCGGAAAAATTTTGAAAAATAAAAATTAAAATCGGAAAAATTTTGAAAAATAAAAATTAAAATCGGAAAAATTTTGAAAAATAAAAATTAAAATCGGAAAAATTTTGAAAAATAAAAAAAATCGGAAAAATTTTCGAAAAATTTTGAAAAATTAAAATTAAAATCGGAAATTTTGAAAAATAAAAAATTAAAATCGGAAAAATTTTGAAAAATAAAAATTAAAATCGGAAAAATTTTGAAAAATAAAAATTAAAATCGGAAAAATTTTGAAAAATAAAAATTAAAATCGGAAAAATTTTGAAAAATAAAAATTAAAATCGGAAAAATTTTGAAAAATAAAAATTAAAATCGGAAAAATTTTGAAAAATAAAAATTAAAATCGGAAAAATTTTGAAAAATAAAAATTAAAATCGAAAAATTTTGAAAAATAAAAAAATAAAATCGGAAAAATTTTGAAAAAAAATAAAAATTAAAAAAATCGGAAAAATTTTGAAAAATAAAAAAATCGGAAAAATTTTGAAAAATAAAAATTAAAATCGGAAAAATTTTGAAAAATAAAAATTAAAATCGGAAAAATTTTGAAAAATAAAAATTAAAATCGGAAAAATTTTGAAAAATAAAAATTAAAATCGGAAAAATTTTGAAAAATAAAATTAAAATCGGAAAAATTTTGAAAAATAAAAATTAAAATCGGAAAAATTTTGAAAAATAAAAATTAAAATCGGAAAAATTTTGAAAAATAAAAATTAAAATCGGAAAAATTTTGAAAAATAAAAATTAAAATCGGAAAAATTTTGAAAAATAAAAATTAAAATCGGAAAAATTTTGAAAAATAAAAATTAAAATCGGAAAAATTTTGAAAAATAAAAAAATTAAAATCGGAAAAATTTGAAAAAAATTAAAATCGGAAAAATTTTGAAAAATTTAAAAAAAAATTTTGAAAAATTAAAATCGGAAAAATTTTGAAAAATAAAAATTAAAATCGGAAAAATTTTGAAAAATAAAAATAAAATCGGAAAAATTTTGAAAATAAAAATTAAAATCGGAAAAATTTTGAAAAAAAAAAATTAAAATCGGAAAAATTTTGAAAAATAAAAATTAAAATCGGAAAAATTTTGAAAAATAAAAATTAAAATCGGAAAAATTTTGAAAAATAAAAATTAAAATCGGAAAAATTTTGAAAAATTTTGAAAAATTAAAATCGGAAAAATTTTGAAAAAAAAAATTAAAATCGGAAAAATTTTGAAAAATAAAAAAAATTAAAATCGGAAAAATTTTGAAAAATAAAAATTAAAATCGGAAAAATTTTGAAAAATAAAAATTAAAATCGGAAAAATTTTGAAAAATAAAAATTAAAATCGGAAAAATTTTGAAAAATAAAAATTAAAATCGGAAAAATTTTGAAAAATAAAAATTAAAATCGGAAAATTTTGAAAAATAAAAATTAAAATCGGAAAAATTTTGAAAAATAAAAATTAAAATCGGAAAAATTTTGAAAAATAAAAATTAAAATCGGAAAAATTTTGAAAAATAAAAATTAAAATCGGAAAAATTTTGAAAAATAAAATTAAAATCGGAAAAATTTTGAAAAATAAAATTAAAATCGGAAAAATTTTGAAAAATAAAAATTAAAATCGAAAAAATTTTGAAAAATAAAAAAAAATAAAATCGGAAAAATTTTGAAAAATAAAAATTAAAATCGGAAAAATTTTGAAAAATAAAAATTAAAATCGGAAAAAAATTGAAAAATAAAAAAAAAAAAAATCGGAAAAATTTTGAAAAATAAAAATTAAAATCGGAAAAATTTTGAAAAATAAAAATTAAAATCGGAAAAATTTTGAAAAATAAAAATTAAAATCGGAAAAATTTTTAAAAAATTGAAAAAAAAATTAAAATCGGAAAAATTTTGAAAAATAAAAATTAAAATCGGAAAAATTTTGAAAAATAAAAATTAAAATCGGAAAAATTTTGAAAAATAAAATTAAAATCGGAAAAATTTTGAAAAATAAAAATTAAAATCGGAAAAATTTTGAAAAATAAAAATCGGAAAAATTTTGAAAAATCGGAAAAAAATTGAAAAATTTTGAAAAATTAAAATCGGAAAAATTTTGAAAAATAAAAATTAAAATCGGAAATTTTGAAAAATAAAAATTAAAATCGGAAAAATTTTGAAAAATAAAAATTAAAATCGGAAAAATTTTGAAAAATAAAAATTAAAATCGGAAAAATTTGAAAAATAAAAATTAAAATCGGAAAAATTTTCGAAAAATTTTGAAAAATAAAAATTAAAATCGGAAAAATTTTGAAAAATAAAAATTAAAATCGGAAAAATTTTGAAAAATAAAAATTAAAATCGGAAAAATTTTGAAAAATAAAAATTAAAATCGGAAAAATTTTGAAAAATAAAAAAAATTAAAATCGGAAAAATTTTCGGAAAAATTTTGAAAAATAAAAATTAAAATCGGAAAAATTTTGAAAAATAAAAATTAAAATCGGAAAAATTTTGAAAAATAAAAATTAAAATCGGAAAAATTTTGAAAAATAAAAATTAAAATCGGAAAAATTTTGAAAAATTAAAATCGGAAAAATTTTGAAAAATAAAAAAAAAATCGGAAAAAAAAAAATTAAAATCGGAAAAATTTTGAAAAATAAAATTAAAATCGGAAAAATTTAAAAAAAAATTAAAATCGGAAATTTTGAAAAAAAAATTAAAATCGGAAAAATTTTGAAAAATAAAAATTAAAATCGGAAAAATTTTGAAAAATAAAAATTAAAATCGGAAAAATTTTGAAAAATAAAAATTAAAAATCGGAAAAATTTTGAAAAATAAAAATTAAAATCGGAAAAATTTTGAAAAATAAAAATTAAAATCGGAAAATTTTGAAAAATAAAATTAAAAAAATTTTGAAAAATAAAATTAAAATCGGAAAAATTTTGAAAAATAAAAATTAAAATCGGAAAAATTTTGAAAAATAAAAATTAAAATCGGAAAAATTTTGAAAAATAAAAATTAAAATCGGAAAAATTTGAAAAATAAAAATTAAAATCGGAAAAATTTTGAAAAATAAAAATTAAAATCGGAAAAATTTTGAAAAATAAAAAAAATTAAAATCGGAAAAAATTTTGAAAAATAAAAATTAAAATCGGAAAAATTTTGAAAAATAAAAATTAAAATCGGAAAAATTTTGAAAAATAAAAAAAATCAAAAAATTTTGAAAAATTAAAAAATTAAAAAATCGGAAAAATTTTGAAAAATAAAAATTAAAATCGGAAAAATTTTGAAAAATAAAAATTAAAATCGGAAAAATTTTGAAAAAAAAATAAAAATCGGAAAAATTTGAAAAATAAAAATTAAAATCGGAAAAATTTTGAAAAATAAAAATTAAAATCGGAAAAATTTTGAAAAATAAAAATTAAAATCGGAAAAATTTTGAAAAATAAAAATTAAAATCGGAAAAATTTTGAAAAATAAAAATTAAAATCGGAAAAATTTTGAAAAATAAAAATTAAAATCGGAAAAATTTTGAAAAATAAAAATTAAAATCGGAAAAATTTTGAAAATAAAAATTAAAATCGGAAAAATTTGAAAAATAAAATTAAAATCGGAAAAATTTTGAAAAATAAAAAAATCGGAAAAATTTTGAAAAATAAAAATTAAAATCGGAAAAATTTTGAAAAATAAAAAAATTAAAATCGGAAAAATTTTGAAAAATAAAAAAATTAAAAAATCGGAAAAATTTTGAAAAATAAAAAAATCGGAAAAATTTTGAAAATCGGAAAATTTTGAAAAATAAAAATTAAAATCGGAAAAATTTTGAAAAATAAAAATTAAAATCGGAAAAATTTTGAAAAATAAAAATTAAAATCGGAAAAATTTTGAAAAATAAAAATTAAAATCGGAAAAATTTTGAAAAATAAAAATTAAAATCGGAAAAATTTTGAAAAATAAAAATTAAAATCGGAAAAATTTTGAAAAATAAAAATTAAAATCGGAAAAATTTTGAAAAATAAAAATTAAAATCGGAAAAATTTTCGAAAAATTTTGAAAAATAAAAAATCGGAAAAATTTTGAAAAATAAAAAAATCGGAAAAATTTTGAAAATAAAAATAAAATCGGAAAAATTTTGAAAAATAAAAATTAAAATCGGAAAAATTTTGAAAAATAAAAAATCGGAAAAATTTTGGAAAAATTTTGAAAAAAAAAAATTTAAAAAATCGAAAAAATTTTGAAAAATAAAAATTTTGAAAAATAAAAATTAAAAAATCGGAAAAATTTTGAAAAATAAAAATAAAAATCGGAAAAATTTTGAAAAATAAAAATTAAAATCGAAAAAATTTTGAAAAATAAAAATAAAATCGGAAAAATTTTGAAAAATAAAAAAATTAAAAAATCGGAAAAATTTTGAAAAATAAAAATTAAAATCGGAAAAATTTTGAAAAATAAAAAAAATTAAAATCGGAAAAATTTGAAAAATAAAAAAAAATTAAAATCGGAAAAATTTTGAAAAATAAAAATTAAAATCGGAAAAATTTTGAAAAATAAAAATTAAAATCGGAAAAATTTTGAAAAATAAAATTAAAAAAAAATTTTGAAAAATAAAAATTAAAATCGGAAAAATTTTGAAAAATAAAAATTAAAATCGGAAAAATTTTGAAAAATAAAAATTAAAATCGGAAAAATTTTGAAAAATAAAAATCGGAAATTTTGAAAAATAAAAATTAAAATCGGAAAAATTTTGAAAAATCGGAAAAATTTTGAAAAATGAAAAAATTAAAATCGGAAAAATTTTGAAAAATAAAAATTAAAATCGGAAAAATTTTGAAAAATAAAAATTAAAATCGGAAAAATTTTGAAAAATAAAAATTAAAATCGGAAAAATTTTGAAAAATAAAAAAATCGGAAAAATTTTGAAAAATAAAAAATTAAAATCGGAAAAAATTGAAAAATAAAAATAAAATCGGAAAAATTTTGAAAAATAAAATTAAAATCGGAAAAATTTTGAAAAATAAAAATTAAAAAAAAAATTTGAAAAATAAAAATTAAAATCGGAAAAATTTTGAAAAATAAAAATTAAAATCGGAAAAATTTTGAAAAATAAAAATTAAAATCGGAAAAATTTTAAAAAAAAAAAAAATTTTGAAAATCGGAAAAATTTTTGAAAAATAAAAATTAAAATCGGAAAAATTTTGAAAAATAAAATTAAAATCGGAAAAATTTTGAAAAATAAAAATTAAAATCGGAAAAATTTTGAAAAATAAAAATTAAAATCGGAAAAATTTTGAAAAATAAAAAAAATCGGAAAAATCGGAAAAATTTAAAAAAAATTTTGAAAAATTAAAATCGGAAAATCGGAAAAATTTTGAAAAATAAAAATTAAAATCGGAAAAATTTTGAAAAATAAAAATTAAAATCGGAAAAATTTTGAAAAATAAAAATTAAAATCGGAAAAATTTTGAAAAATAAAAATTAAAATCGGAAAAATTTTGAAAAATAAAATTAAAATCGGAAAAATTTTGAAAAAATAAAAATTAAAATCGGAAAAATTTTGAAAAATTAAAAAATCGGAAAAATTTTGAAAAATAAAATTAAAATCGGAAAAATTTTGAAAAATAAAAATTAAAATCGGAAAAATTTTGAAAAATAAAAATTAAAATCGGAAAAATTTTGAAAAAAAATTAAAATCGGAAAAATTTTGAAAAATAAAAATAAAATCGGAAAAATTTTGAAAAATAAAAATTAAAATCGGAAAAATTTTGAAAATAAAAAAATAAAATCGGAAAAATTTTGAAAAATAAAAATTAAAATCGGAAAAATTTGAAAAATAAAAATTAAAATCGGAAAAATTTTGAAAAATAAAAAAATAAAAAAATTTTGAAAAATAAAAATTAAAAAATCGGAAAAATTTTGAAAAATAAAAATTAAAATCGGAAAAATTTTGAAAAATAAAAATTAAAATCGGAAAAATTTTGAAAAATAAAAATTAAAATCGGAAAAATTTTGAAAAATAAAATTAAAATCGGAAAAATTTTGAAAAATAAAAATTAAAATCGGAAAAATTTTGAAAAATAAAAATTAAAATCGGAAAAAAATTTGAAAAATAAAAAATTAAAATCGGAAAAATTTTGAAAAATAAAAATTAAAATCGAAAAAATTTTGAAAAATAAAAATTAAAATCGGAAAAATTTTCGAAAAATTTTGAAAAATAAAAATTAAAATCGGAAAAATTTTGAAAAATAAAAATTAAAATCGGAAAAATTTTGAAAAATAAAAATTAAAATCGGAAAAATTTTGAAAAATAAAAATTAAAATCGGAAAAATTTTGAAAAATAAAAATTAAAATCGGAAAAATTTTGAAAAATAAAAATTAAAATCGGAAAAATTTTGAAAAATGAAAAAATTAAAATCGGAAAAATTTTGAAAAATAAAAAAAATCGGAAAAATTTTGAAAAATAAAAAAAAATCGGAAAAATTTTGAAAAATAAAAAATTAAAATCGGAAAAATTTTGAAAAATAAAAAATCGGAAAAATTTTGAAAAATTTTGAAAAATTTTGAAAAATAAAAATTAAAATCGGAAAAATTTTGAAAAATAAAAATTAAAATCGGAAAAATTTTGAAAAATAAAAATTAAAATCGGAAAAATTTTGAAAAATAAAAATTAAAATCGGAAAAATTTTGAAAAATTTGAAAAATCGGAAAAAAAATTTGAAAAATAAAAAATTAAAATCGGAAAAATTTTGAAAAATAAAAATTAAAATCGGAAAAATTTGAAAAATAAAAATTAAAATCGGAAAAATTTTGAAAAATAAAATTAAAATCGGAAAAATTTTGAAAAATAAAATTAAAATCGGAAAAATTTTGAAAAATTAAAATCGGAAAAAATTTTGAAAAATAAAAATTTAAAATCGGAAAAATTTTGAAAAATAAAAATTAAAATCGGAAAAATTTTGAAAAATAAAAATTAAAATCGGAAAAATTTTGAAAAATAAAAATTAAAATCGGAAAAATTTTGAAAAATAAAAATTAAAATCGGAAAAATTTGAAAAATAAAAATTAAAATCGGAAAAATTTTGAAAAATAAAAATTAAAATCGGAAAAATTTGAAAAATAAAAATTAAAATCGGAAATTTTGAAAAATAAAATTAAAATCGGAAAAATTTTGAAAAATTAAAAAAATCGGAAAAATTTTGAAAAATAAAATTAAAATCGGAAAAATTTTGAAAAATAAAAATTAAAATCGGAAAAATTTTGAAAAATAAAAATTAAAATCGGAAAAATTTTGAAAAATAAAAATTAAAATCGGAAAAATTTTGAAAAATAAAAATTAAAATCGGAAAAATTTTGAAAAATAAAAATTAAAATCGGAAAAATTTTGAAAAATAAAAATTAAAATCGGAAAATTTTGAAAAAAAAATTAAAATCGGAAAATTTTGAAAAATAAAAAATTAAAATCGGAAAAATTTTGAAAAATAAAAATTAAAATCGGAAAAATTTTGAAAAATAAAAAATAAAATCGGAAAAATTTTGAAAAATAAAAATTAAAATCGGAAAAATTTTGAAAAATAAAATTAAAATCGGAAAAATTTTGAAAAATAAAAAAAAATTAAAATCGGAAAAATTTTGAAAAATAAAAATTAAAATCGGAAAAA
The DNA here is from genome assembly GCF_023558435.1 of Drosophila sulfurigaster albostrigata. Lineage (NCBI taxonomy): Eukaryota > Metazoa > Arthropoda > Insecta > Diptera > Drosophilidae > Drosophila > Drosophila sulfurigaster. The sequence continues at coordinate 186,399 of NW_026909665.1, read as the reverse complement.
TTTTGAAAATAAAAATTAAAATCGGAAAATTTTGAAAAATAAAATTAAAATCGGAAAAATTTTGAAAAATAAAAATTAAAATCGGAAAAATTTTGAAAAATAAAAATTAAAATCGGAAAAATTTTGAAAAATAAAAAATTAAAATCGGAAAAATTTTGAAAAATAAAAATTAAAATCGGAAAAATTTTGAAAAATAAAAATTAAAATCGGAAAAATTTTGAAAAATAAAAATTAAAATCGGAAAAATTTTGAAAAATAAAAATTAAAATCGGAAAAATTTTGAAAAATAAAAATTAAAATCGGAAAAATTTTGAAAAATAAAAATTAAAATCGGAAAAATTTTGAAAAATAAAAATTAAAATCGGAAAAATTTGAAAAATAAAAATTAAAATCGGAAAAATTTTGAAAAATAAAAATTAAAATCGGAAAAATTTTGAAAAATGAAAAAATTAAAATCGGAAAAATTTTGAAAAATAAAAAATAAAAAAATCGGAAAAATTTTGAAAAATAAAAATCGGAAAATCGGAAAAATTTTGAAAAATAAAAAAAAATAAAATCGGAAAATCGGAAAAATTTTGAAAAATCGGAAAAATTTTGAAAATCGGATTAAAATCGGAAAAATTGAAAAATAAAAATTAAAATCGGAAAAATTTTGAAAAATAAAAATTAAAATCGAAAAATTTTGAAAAATAAAAATTAAAATCGGAAAAATTTTGAAAAATAAAAATTAAAATCGGAAAAATTTTGAAAAATAAAAAAAAAAATCGGAAAAATTTTGAAAAATAAAAATTAAAATCGGAAAAATTTTGAAAAATAAAAATTAAAATCGGAAAAATTTTGAAAAATAAAAATTAAAATCGGAAAAATTTTGAAAAATAAAAATTAAAATCGGAAAAATTTTGAAAAATAAAAAAAATTAAAAAATCGGAAAAATTTTGAAAAATAAAAATTAAAATCGGAAAAATTTTGAAAAATAAAAATTAAAATCGGAAATTTTGAAAAATAAAAAATTAAAATCGGAAAAATTTTGAAAAATAAAATTAAAATCGGAAAAATTTTGAAAAAAAAATTAAAATCGGAAAAATTTTGAAAAATAAAAATTAAAATCGGAAAAATTTTGAAAAATAAAAATTAAAATCGGAAAAATTTTGAAAAATAAAATTAAAATCGGAAAAATTTTGAAAAATAAAAATCGGAAAAATTTTGAAAAATAAAAATTAAAATCGGAAAAATTTTGAAAAATAAAAAAATCGGAAAATAAAATCGGAAAAATTTTGAAAAATAAAAATTAAAATCGGAAAAATTTTGAAAAATAAAAATTAAAATCGGAAAAAAATTTTGAAAAATAAAATTTTGAAAAATCGGAAAAAAATCGGAAAAATAAAAAAATAAAAATCGGAAAAATTTTGAAAAATAAAAATTAAAATCGGAAAAATTTTGAAAAATAAAAATTAAAATCGGAAAAATTTTGAAAAATAAAAATTAAAATCGGAAAAATTTTGAAAAATAAAAATTAAAATCGGAAAAATTTTGAAAAATAAAAATTAAAATCGGAAAATTTTGAAAAATAAAAATAAAATCGGAAAAATTTTGAAAAATAAAAATTAAAATCGGAAAAATTTTGAAAAATAAAAATTAAAATCGGAAAAATTTTGAAAAATAAAAATTAAAATCGGAAAAATTTTGAAAATAAAAAATTAAAATCGGAAAAATTTTGAAAAATAAAAATTAAAATCGGAAAAATTTGAAAAATAAAAATTAAAATCGGAAAAATTTTGAAAAATAAAAATTAAAATCGGAAAAATTTTGAAAAATAAAAATTAAAATCGGAAAAATTTTGAAAAATAAAAATTAAAATCGGAAAAAAATAAAAAAAATAAAAAATTTTGAAAAATAAAAAATCGGAAAAATTTTGAAAAATAAAAATTAAAATCGGAAAAATTTTGAAAAATAAAAATTAAAATCGGAAAAATTTTGAAAAATAAAAATTAAAATCGGAAAAATTTTGAAAAATAAAAATTAAAATCGGAAAAATTTTGAAAAATAAAAATTAAAATCGGAAAAATTTTGAAAAATAAAAATTAAAATCGGAAAAATTTTGAAAAATAAAAATTAAAATCGGAAAAATTTTGAAAAATAAAAATTAAAATCGGAAAAATTTTGAAAAATTAAAATCGGAAAAATTTGAAAATCGGAAAAATTTTGAAAAAAAATTAAAATCGGAAAAATTTTGAAAAAAAAAATTAAAATCGGAAAAATTTTGAAAAATAAAAATTAAAATCGGAAAAATTTTGAAAAATAAAAAATTAAAATCGGAAAAATTTTGAAAAATAAAAATTTAAAATCGGAAAAATTTTGAAAAATAAAATTAAAATCGGAAAAATTTTGAAAAATAAAAATTAAAATCGGAAAAATTTTGAAAAATAAAAATTAAAATCGGAAAAAAATAAAATTGAAAAATAAAAAATTAAAATCGGAAAAATTTTGAAAAATAAAAATTAAAATCGGAAAAATTTTGAAAAATAAAAATTAAAATCGGAAAAATTTTGAAAAATAAAAAATTAAAATCGGAAAAATTTTGAAAAATAAAAATTAAAATCGGAAAAATTTTGAAAAATAAAAATTAAAATCGGAAAAATTTTGAAAAAAAAAAAATCGGAAAATTTTGAAAAATAAAAATTAAAAAATAAAAAATTTTGAAAAATAAAAATTTTCGGAAAAATTTTGAAAAATAAAAATTAAAATCGGAAAAATTTTGAAAAATAAAAATTAAAATCGGAAAAATTTTGAAAAATAAAAAATTAAAATCGGAAAAATTTTGAAAAATAAAAATTAAAATCGGAAAAATTTTGAAAAATAAAAATTAAAATCGGAAAAATTTTGAAAAATAAATAAAAATTAAAATCGGAAAAATTTTGAAAAATAAAAATAAAATCGGAAAAATTTTGAAAAATAAAAATTAAAATCGGAAAAATTTTGAAAAATAAAAAAAATCGGAAAAATTTTGAAAAAAAATTAAAATCGGAAAAATTTTGAAAAATAAAAATTAAAATCGGAAAAATTTTGAAAAATAAAAATTAAAATCGGAAAAATTTTGAAAAATAAAATTAAAATCGGAAAAATTTTCGAAAAAAAAAAAATTAAAATCGGAAAAATTTTGAAAAATAAAAATTAAAATCGGAAAAATTTTGAAAAATAAAAATAAAATCGGAAAAATTTTGAAAAATAAAAATTAAAAAATCGGAAAAATTTTGAAAAATAAAAAAAATTAAAAAATCGGAAAAATTTTGAAAAATAAAAATTAAAATCGGAAAAATTTTGAAAAATAAAAAATTAAAATCGGAAAAATTTTGAAAAATTTTGAAAAATAAAATTAAAATCGGAAAAATTTTGAAAATAAAAATTAAAATCGGAAAAATTTTGAAAAATAAAAATTAAAATCGGAAAAATTTTGAAAAATAAAAATTAAAATCGGAAAAATTTTGAAAAATAAAAATTAAAATCGGAAAAATTTTGAAAAATAAAATTAAAATCGGAAAAATTTTGAAAAATAAAAATTAAAATCGGAAAAATTTTGAAAAATAAAAATTAAAATCGGAAAAATTTTGAAAAATAAAAATTAAAAAATCGGAAAAATTTTGAAAAATAAAAAATTAAAATCGGAAAAATTTTGAAAAATAAAAATTAAAAAATCGGAAAAATTTTGAAAAATAAAAATTAAAATCGGAAAAATTTTGAAAAATAAAAATTAAAATCGGAAAAATTTTGAAAAATAAAATTAAAATCGGAAAAATTTTGAAAAATAAAAATTAAAATCGGAAAAAATAAAAAAAAATCGGAAAAATTTTGAAAAATTAAAAAATCGGAAAAATTTTGAAAAATAAAAATTAAAATCGGAAAAATTTTGAAAAATAAAATTAAAATCGGAAATTTTGAAAATAAAAATTAAAATCGGAAAAATTTTGAAAAATAAAAATTAAAATCGGAAAAATTTTGAAAAATAAAAATTAAAATCGGAAAAATTTTGAAAAATAAAAAAAATTAAAATCGGAAAAATTTTGAAAAATAAAAAATTAAAATCGGAAAAATTTTGAAAAATAAAAATTAAAATCGGAAAAATTTTGAAAAATAAAAATTAAAATCGGAAAAATTTTGAAAAATAAAATTAAAATCGGAAAAATTTTGAAAAATAAAAATTAAAATCGGAAAAATTTTGAAAAATAAAAATTAAAATCGGAAAAATTTTGAAAAATAAAAATTAAAATCGGAAAAATTTTGAAAAATAAAAATTAAAATCGGAAAAATTTTGAAAAATAAAAATTAAAATCGGAAAAATTTTGAAAAATAAAAAAATTAAAATCGGAAAAATTTTGAAAAATAAAAATTAAAATCGGAAAAATTTTGAAAAATAAAAATTAAAATCGGAAAAATTTTGAAAAATAAAAATTAAAATCGGAAAAAAAAAATAAAAAAAATCGGAAAAATTTTGAAAAATAAAAATAAAATCGGAAAAATTTTGAAAAATAAAAATTAAAATCGGAAAAATTTTGAAAAATAAAAATTAAAATCGGAAAAATTTTGAAAAATAAAAATTAAAATCGGAAAAATTTTGAAAAATAAAAATTAAAATCGGAAAAATTTTGAAAAATAAAAATTAAAATCGGAAAAATTTTGAAAAATAAAAATTAAAATCGGAAAAATTTTGAAAAATAAAAATTAAAATCGGAAAAATTTTGAAAAATAAAATTAAAATCGGAAAATTTTGAAAAATTTTAAAATCGGAAAAATTTGAAAAATTAAAATCGGAAAAATTTTGAAAAATAAAAAAAATCGGAAAATTTTGAAAAATAAAAATCGGAAAAATTTTGAAAATAAAAAAAATCGAAAAATTAAAATTAAAATCGGAAAAATTTTGAAAAATAAAAATTAAAATCGGAAAAATTTTGAAAAATAAAAATTAAAATCGGAAAAATTTTGAAAAATAAAAATTAAAATCGGAAAAATTTTGAAAAATAAAATTAAAATCGGAAAATTTTGAAAAAAAATTTTGAAAAATTTTGAAAAATAAAAAAATCGGAAAAAAATTTGAAAAAAATAAAAATTAAAATTAAAAAATCGGAAAAATTTTGAAAAATAAAATTAAAATCGGAAAAATTTTGAAAAATAAAATTAAAATCGGAAAAAAAATTGAAAAATAAAAATCGGAAAATTTTGAAAAATAAAATTAAAATCGGAAAAATTTTGAAAAATAAAAATTAAAATCGGAAAAATTTTGAAAAATAAAAATTTAAAATCGGAAAAATTTTGAAAAATAAAAAAAATCGGAAATCGGAAAAATTTTGAAAAATAAAAATTAAAATCGGAAAAATTTTGAAAAATAAAAATTAAAATCGGAAAAATTTAAAATCGAAAAATTTTGAAAAATAAAAATTAAAATCGGAAAAATTTTGAAAAATAAAAATTAAAATCGGAAAAATTTTGAAAAATAAAATTTAAAATCGGAAAAATTTTGAAAAATAAAAATTAAAATCGAAAAAATTTTGAAAAATAAAAAAAATAAAATTTTGAAAAATAAAAATTTTCGAAAAATTTTGAAAAATAAAAAATTAAAATCGGAAAAATTTTGAAAAATAAAAATTAAAATCGGAAAAATTTTGAAAAATAAAAATTAAAATCGGAAAAATTTTGAAAAATAAAAATTAAAATCGGAAAAATTTTGAAAAATAAAAAAATTAAAAAATCGGAAAAATTTTGAAAAATAAAAAAAAAATTAAAAAAATCGGAAAAATTTTGAAAAATAAAAATTAAAATCGGAAAAATTTTGAAAAATAAAAATTAAAATCGGAAAAATTTTGAAAAATAAAAATTAAAATCGGAAAAATTTTGAAAAATAAAAATTAAAATCGGAAAAATTTTGAAAAATAAAAAAATTAAAATCGAAAAAATTTTGAAAAATAAAAATTAAAAAAAATTTTGAAAAATAAAAAAAATCGGAAAAATTTTGAAAAATAAAAATTAAAAAATCGAAAAAATTTTGAAAAATAAAAATTAAAATCGGAAAAATTTTGAAAAATAAAAATTAAAATCGGAAAAATTTTGAAAAATAAAAATAAAATCGGAAAAATTTTGAAAAATAAAAAAAATCGGAAAAATTTTGAAAAAAAAAATTAAAATCGAAAAAATTTTGAAAAATAAAAATTAAAATCGGAAAAATTTTGAAAAATAAAAATTAAAATCGGAAAAATTTTGAAAATAAAAAAAATAAAATCGGAAAAATTTTGAAAAATAAAAAAAATTAAAAAATCGGAAAAATTTTGAAAAATAAAAATTAAAATCGGAAAAATTTTGAAAAATAAAAAAAAAAAAAAATCGGAAAAATTTTGAAAAATAAAAATTAAAATCGGAAAAATTTTGAAAAATAAAAATTAAAATCGGAAAAATTTTGAAAAATAAAATTAAAATCGGAAAAATTTTGAAAAAAAAAAAAATAAAATCGGAAAAATTTTGAAAAATAAAAAAATTAAAAAATCGGAAAAAATTTTGAAAAATAAAAAAAATAAAATCGGAAAAATTTTGAAAAATAAAAATTAAAATCGGAAAAATTTTGAAAAATAAAAATTAAAATCGGAAAATTTTGAAAAATAAAAATTAAAATCGAAAAATAAAAAATAAAAAAAATCGGAAAAATTTTGAAAAATAAAAATTAAAATCGGAAAAATTTTGAAAAATAAAAATTAAAATCGGAAAAATTTTGAAAAATAAAAATTAAAATCGGAAAAATTTTGAAAAATAAAAATTAAAATCGGAAAAATTTTGAAAAATAAAAATTAAAATCGGAAAAATTTTGAAAAATAAAAATTAAAATCGGAAAAATTTTGAAAAATAAAAATTAAAATCGGAAAAATTTTGAAAAATAAAAAAATCGGAAAAATTTTGAAAAATAAAAAAAAAATCGGAAAAATTTTGAAAAATAAAAATTAAAATCGGAAAAATTTTGAAAAATAAAAATTAAAATCGGAAAAATTTTGAAAAATAAAAATTAAAATCGGAAAAATTTTGAAAAATAAAAATTAAAATCGGAAAAATTTGAAAAATAAAAATTAAAATCGGAAAAATTTTGAAAAATAAAAATTAAAATCGGAAAAATTTTGAAAAATAAAAAAAATCGGAAAAATTAAAATCGGAAAAAATTTGAAAAATAAAAAATAAAAATCGGAAAAATTTTGAAAAATAAAAATTAAAATCGGAAAAATTTGAAAAATAAAAATTAAAATCGGAAAAATTTTGAAAAATAAAAATTAAAATCGGAAAAATTTTGAAAAATAAAAATTAAAATCGGAAAAATTTTGAAAAATAAAAATTTAAAATCGGAAAAATTTTGAAAAATAAAAATAAAAATCGGAAAAATTTTGAAAAATAAAAATTAAAATCGGAAAAATTTTGAAAAATAAAAATTAAAATCGGAAAAATTTTGAAAAATAAAAATTAAAATCGGAAAAATTTTGAAAAATAAAAATTAAAATCGGAAAAATTTTGAAAAATAAAAATTAAAATCGGAAAAATTTTGAAAAATAAAAATTAAAATCGGAAAAATTTTGAAAAATAAAAATTAAAATCGAAAAAATTTTGAAAAATAAAAAAATCGGAAAAATCGGAAAAATTTTGAAAAATAAAAATTAAAATCGGAAAAATTTTGAAAAATAAAATCGGAAAAATTAAAATCGGAAAAATTTTGAAAAATAAAAATTAAAATCGGAAAAATTTTGAAAAATAAAAATTAAAATCGGAAAAATTTTGAAAAATAAAAATTAAAATCGGAAAAATTTTGAAAAATAAAAATTAAAATCGGAAAAATTTTGAAAAATAAAAATAAAAAAATCGGAAAAATTTTGAAAAATAAAAATTAAAATCGGAAAAATTTTGAAAAATAAAAAAATCGGAAAAATTTTGAAAAATAAAAATTAAAATCGGAAAAATTTTGAAAAATAAAAATTAAAATCGGAAAAAAAATTGAAAAATAAAAAATTTTGAAAATCGGAAAAATTTTGAAATCGGAAAAATTAAAATCGGAAAAAATTTGAAAAATAAAAAAAAATTAAAATCGGAAAAATTTTGAAAAATAAAAATTAAAATCGGAAAAATTTTGAAAAATAAAAATTAAAATCGGAAAAATTTTGAAAAATAAAAAAATAAAAAATCGGAAAAATTTTGAAAAATAAAAATTAAAATCGGAAAAATTTTGAAAAATAAAAATTAAAATCGGAAAAATTTTGAAAAATAAAAATTAAAATCGGAAAAATTTTGAAAAATAAAATTAAAATCGGAAAAATTTTGAAAAATAAAAAAATTAAAATCGGAAAAATTTTGAAAAATAAAAATTAAAATCGGAAAAATTTTGAAAAATAAAAATTAAAATCGGAAAAATTTTGAAAAAAAAAGAAACTAAAAATTCGGAAAAATTTTGAAAAATAAAAATTAAAATCGGAAAAATTTTGAAAAAAATTATCGGAAATTTTGAAAAATAAAAATTAAAATCGGAAAAATTTTGAAAAATAAAAATTAAAATCGGAAAAATTTTGAAAAATAAAAATTAAAATCGGAAAAATTTTGAAAAATAAAAATTCGGAAAATCGGAAAATCGGAAAAATTTGAAAAATAAAAATTAAAATCGGAAAAATTTTGAAAAATAAAAATTAAAATCGGAAAAATTTTGAAAAATAAAAAAAATAAAATCGGAAAAATTTTTAAAAATAAAAAAATTAAAATCGGAAAAATTTTGAAAAATAAAAATTAAAATCGGAAAAATTTTGAAAAATAAAAATTAAAATCGGAAAAATTTTGAAAAATAAAAATTAAAATCGGAAAAATTTTTGAAAAATAAAATTAAAATCGGAAAAATTTTGAAAATAAAATTAAAATCGGAAAAATTTTGAAAAATAAAAATTAAAATCGGAAAAATTTTGAAAAATAAAAATTAAAATCGGAAAAATTTTGAAAAATAAAAATTAAAATCGGAAAAATTTTGAAAAATAAAAATTAAAAATTCGGAAAAATTTTGCAAAATAAAAATTAAAATCGGAAAAATTTTGAAAAATAAAAAAAATTAAAATCGGAAAAATTTTGAAAAATAAAAAAAAAATTAGAAAATCGGAAAAAATTTTGAAAAATAAAAAAATCGGAAAAATTTTGAAAAATAAAAATTAAAATCGGAAAAATTTTGAAAAATAAAAATTAAAATCGGAAAAATTTTGAAAAATAAAAATCGGAAAAATCGGAAAAAATCGGAAAAATTTGAAAAATAAAAATTATCGGAAAAATTTTGAAAAATTTTGAAAAATAAAAAAATTTAAAATCGGAAAATCGGAAAAATTTGAAAAATAAAATTAAAATCGGAAAAATTTTGAAAATAAAATTAAAATCGGAAAAATTTTGAAAAATAAAAATTAAAATCGGAAAAATTTTGAAAAATAAAAATTAAAATCGGAAAAATTTTGAAAAATAAAAATTAAAATCGGAAAAATTTTGAAAAATAAAAATTAAAATCGGAAAAATTTTGAAAAATAAAAATTTAAAATCGGAAAAATTTTGAAAAATAAAAATTAAAATCGGAAAAATTTTGAAAAATAAAAAAAATTAAAATCGAAAAAATTTTGAAAAATTTAAAAAATCGGAAAAATTTTGAAAAATGAAAAAATTAAAATCGGAAAAATTTTGAAAAATAAAAATTAAAATCGGAAAAATTTTGAAAAATAAAAATAAAATCGGAAAAATTTTGAAAAATAAAAATTAAAATCGGAAAAATTTTGAAAAATAAAATTAAAATCGGAAAAATTTTGAAAAATAAAAATTAAAATCGGAAAAATTTTGAAAAATAAAAATTAAAATCGGAAAAATTTTGAAAAATAAAAATTAAAATCGGAAAAATTTTGAAAAATAAAAATTAAAATCGGAAAAATTTTGAAAAATAAAAAAAAATCGGAAAAATTTTGAAAAATAAAAATTAAAATCGGAAAAATTTTGAAAAATAAAAATTAAAATCGGAAAAATTTTGAAAAATAAAATTAAAATCGGAAAAATTTTGAAAAATAAAAATTAAAATCGGAAAAATTTTGAAAAATAAAAATTAAAATCGGAAAAATTTTGAAAAATAAAAATTAAAATCGGAAAAATTTTGAAAAATAAAAATTAAAATCGGAAAAAAATTTGAAAATCGGAAAAAATTGAAAAATAAAAATTAAAATCGGAAAAATTTTGAAAAATAAAAATTAAAATCGGAAAAATTTTGAAAAATAAAAATTAAAATCGGAAAAATTTTGAAAAATAAAAAAAAATTAAAATCGGAAAAATTTTGAAAAATAAAAATTAAAATCGGAAAAAATTTGAAAAATAAAAATTAAAATTAAAATCGGAAAAATTTTGAAAAATAAAAATTAAAATCGGAAAAATTTTGAAAAATAAAAATTAAAATCGGAAAAATTTTCGAAAAATTTTGAAAAAAAATTAAAATCGGAAAAATTTTGAAAAATAAAAATTAAAATCGGAAAAATTTTGAAAAATAAAAATTAAAATCGGAAAAATTTTGAAAAATAAAAATTAAAATCGGAAAAATTTTGAAAAATAAAAATCGGAAAATTTTGAAAAATAAAAAATTAAAATCGGAAAAATAAAAAATTAAAATCGGAAAAATTTTGAAAAATAAAAATTAAAATCGGAAAAATTTTGAAAAATAAAAAAAATTAAAATCGGAAAAAAATTCGGAAAAATTTTGAAAAATAAAAATTAAAATCGGAAAAATTTTGAAAAATAAAAATTAAAATCGGAAAAATTTTGAAAAATAAAAATTAAAATCGGAAAAATTTTGAAAAATAAAAATTAAAATCGGAAAAATTTTGAAAAATAAAAATTAAAATCGGAAAAATTTTGAAAAATAAAAATTAAAATCGGAAAAATTTTGAAAAATAAAAATTAAAATCGGAAAAAATCGGAAAAATTGAAAAATAAAAATTAAAATCGGAAAAATTTTGAAAAATAAAAATTAAAATCGGAAAAATTTTGAAAAATAAAAATTAAAATCGGAAAAATTTTGAAAAAAAATAAAAAATAAAATCGGAAAAAAAATTTTGAAAAATAAAAATTAAAAAAATTTTGAAAAATTTTGAAAAATAAAAAAATTTTGAAAATAAAAATTAAAATCGGAAAATTTTGAAAAATAAAAATTAAAATCGGAAAAATTTTGAAAAATAAAAATTAAAATCGGAAAAATTTTGAAAAATAAAAAATTAAAATCGGAAAAATTTTGAAAAATAAAATTAAAATCGGAAAAATTTTGAAAAATAAAAATTAAAATCGGAAAATTTTGAAAAATAAAAAATTAAAATCGGAAAAATTTTGAAAATAAAAATTAAAATCGGAAAAAAAATAAAATCGGAAAAATTTTGAAAAATAAAAATTAAAATCGGAAAAATTTTGAAAAATAAAAATTAAAATCGGAAAAATTTTGAAAAATAAAAATTAAAATCGGAAAAATTTTGAAAAATAAAAATTAAAATCGGAAAAATTTTGAAAAATAAAATTAAAATCGGAAAAATTTTGAAAAATAAAAAAAAAAAAAATCGGAAAAATTTTGAAAAATAAAAAATTAAAATCGGAAAAATTTTGAAAAATAAAAATTCAAAAATCGGAAAAATTTTGAAAAATAAAAATTAAAATCGGAAAAATTTTGAAAAATAAAAATTAAAATCGGAAAAATTTTGAAAAATAAAAATTAAAATCGGAAAAATTTTGAAAAATAAAAATTAAAATCGGAAAAATTTTGAAAAATAAAAATTAAAATCGGAAAAATTTTGAAAAATAAAAATTAAAATCGGAAAAATTTTGAAAAATAAAAATTAAAATCGGAAAATTTTTTGAAAAATAAAAATTAAAATCGGAAAAATTTTGAAAAATAAAATTAAAATCGGAAAAATTTTGAAAAATAAAAATAAAATCGGAAAAATTTTGAAAAATAAAAATTAAAATCGGAAAAATTTTGAAAAATAAAAATTAAAATCGGAAAAAAAAATTTTCGAAAAATTTTGAAAAATAAAATCGGAAAAATTTTGAAAAATAAAAAAATTAAAAAATCGAAAAAATTTTGAAAAATAAAAATTAAAATCGGAAAAATTTTGAAAAATAAAAAAAATTAAAATCGGAAAAATTTTGAAAAATAAAAATTAAAATCGGAAAAATTTTGAAAAATAAAAAATAAAATCGGAAAAATTTTGAAAAATAAAAAAATTAAAATCGAAAAAATTTTGAAAAATAAAAATTAAAATCGGAAAAATTTTGAAAAATAAAAAATTAAAAAATCGAAAAAATTTTGAAAAATAAAAATTAAAATCGAAAAAATTTTGAAAAATAAAATTAAAAAAATTTTGAAAAATAAAAAAATTAAAAAATCGAAAAAATTTTGAAAAATAAAAAAAATTTTGAAAAATAAAATCGGAAAAATTTTGAAAAATAAAAATTAACAAATCGGAAAAATTTTGAAAAATAAAAATTAAAATCGGAAAAATTTTGAAAAATAAAAATTAAAATCGGAAAAATTTTGAAAAATAAAAATTAAAATCGGAAAAATTTTGAAAAATAAAAATTAAAATCGGAAAAATTTTGAAAAATAAAAATTAAAATCGGAAAAATTTTGAAAAATAAAAATTAAAATCGGAAAAATTGAAAAATAAAAATTAAAATCGGAAAAATTTTGAAAAATAAAAATTAAAATCGGAAAAATTTTGAAAAATAAAAATTAAAATCGGAAAAATTTTGAAAAATAAAAATTAAAATCGGAAAAATTTTGAAAAATAAAAATTAAAATCGGAAAAATTTTGAAAAATAAAAATTAAAATCGGAAAAATTTTGAAAAATAAAAATTAAAATCGGAAAAATTTTGAAAAATAAAAATTAAAATCGGAAAAATTTTGAAAAAAATTAAAATCGGAAAATTTTTGAAAAATAAAAATTAAAATCGGAAAAATTTTGAAAAATAAAAATTAAAATCGGAAAAATTTTGAAAAATAAAAATTAAAATCGGAAAAATTTTGAAAAATAAAAATTAAAATCGGAAAAATTTTGAAAAATAAAAATTAAAATCGGAAAAATTTTGAAAAATCGGAAAAATTTTGAAAAATTAAAATCGGAAAAATTTTGAAAAATAAAAATTAAAATCGGAAAAATTTTGAAAAATAAAAATTAAAATCGGAAAAATTTTGAAAAATAAAAATCGGAAAATTTTGAAAATCGGAAAAATTTTGAAAAATAAAAATAAAATTAAAATCGGAAAAATTTTGAAAAATAAAAATTAAAATCGGAAAAATTTTGAAAAATAAAAATTAAAATCGGAAAAATTTTGAAAAATAAAAATTAAAATCGGAAAAATTTTGAAAAATAAAAATTAAAATCGGAAAAATTTTGAAAAATAAAAATTAAAATCGGAAAAATTTTGAAAAATAAAAATTAAAATCGGAAAAATTTTGAAAATAAAAATTAAAATCGGAAAAATTTTGAAAAATAAAAAATTAAAATCGGAAAAATTTTGAAAAATAAAAATTAAAATCGGAAAAATTTTGAAAAATAAAAATTAAAATCGGAAAAATTTTGAAAAATAAAAATTAAAATCGGAAAATTTTGAAAAATAAAAATTAAAATCGGAAAAATTTTGAAAAATAAAAATTAAAATCGGAAAAATTTTGAAAAATAAAAAAATCGGAAAAATTTTGAAAAATAAAAATTAAAATCGGAAAAATTTTGAAAAATAAAAAAATTAAAATCGGAAAAATTTTGAAAAATAAAAATTAAAAAAAAAAAAAATTTTGAAAAATAAAAATTAAAATCGGAAAAATTTTGAAAAATAAAAATTAAAATCGGAAAAATTTTGAAAAATAAAAATTAAAATCGGAAAAATTTTGAAAAATAAAAATTAAAATCGGAAAAATTTTGAAAAATAAAAATTAAAATCGGAAAAATTTTGAAAAATAAAAATTAAAATCGGAAAAATTTTGAAAAATAAAAATTAAAATCGGAAAAATTTTGAAAAATAAAAATTAAAATCGGAAAAATTTTGAAAAATAAAAAAATCGGAAAAATTTTGAAAAATAAAAAATTAAAATCGGAAAAAATTTGAAAAATAAAAAAATTAAAATCGGAAAAATTTTGAAAAATAAAAATTAAAATCGGAAAAATTTTGAAAAATAAAAATTAAAATCGGAAAAATTTTGAATAAAAAAAAAAATCGGAAAAATTTTGAAAAATAAAAATTAAAATCGGAAAAATTTTGAAAAATAAAAATTAAAATCGGAAAAATTTTGAAAAATAAAAATTAAAATCGGAAAAATTTTGAAAAATAAAAAAATTAAAATCGGAAAAATTTTGAAAAATTTTGAAAATAAAATTAAAATCGGAAAAATTTTGAAAAATAAAAATTAAAATCGGAAAAATTTTGAAAAATAAAAATTAAAATCGGAAAAATTTTGAAAAATAAAAATTAAAATCGGAAAATTTTGAAAAATAAAAATTAAAATCGGAAAATTTTGAAAAATAAAATTAAAATCGGAAAAATTTTGAAAAATAAAAATTAAAATCGGAAAAATTTTGAAAAATAAAAATTAAAATCGGAAAAATTTTGAAAAATAAAAAATTTAAAAAATCATAAAAATTTTGAAAAATAAAAATTAAAATCGGAAAAATTTTGAAAAATAAAAATTAAAATCGGAAAAATTTTGAAAAATAAAAAAAATAAAAATCGGAAAAATTTTGAAAAATAAAAAATCGGAAAAATTTTGGAAAAATTTCGGAAAATTTTGAAAAATAAAAATTAAAATCGGAAAAATTTTGAAAAATAAAATTAAAATCGGAAAAATTTTGAAAAATAAAAATTAAAATCGGAAAAATTTTGAAAAATAAAAATAAAATCGGAAAAATTTTGAAAAATAAAAATTAAAATCGGAAAAATTTGAAAAATAAAAATTAAAATCGGAAAAATTTTGAAAAATAAAAATTAAAATCGGAAAAATTTTGAAAAATAAAAATTAAAATCGGAAAAATTTTGAAAAATAAAAATTTAAAATCGGAAAAATTTTGAAAAATAAAAATTTAAAATCGGAAAAATTTTGAAAAATAAAAATTAAAATCGGAAAAATTTTGAAAAATAAAAAAAATCGGAAAAATTAAAATCGGAAAAAATTTGAAAAATTTTGAAAAATAAAATTAAAATCGGAAAAATTTTGAAAAATAAAAATTAAAATCGGAAAAATTTTGAAAAATAAAAATTAAAATCGGAAAAATTTTGAAAAATAAAAATTAAAATCGGAAAAATTTTGAAAAATAAAAATTAAAATCGGAAAAATTTTGAAAAAAATCGGAAAATCGGAAAAAATTAAAATCGGAAAAATTTTGAAAAATAAAAATTAAAATCGGAAAAATTTTGAAAAATAAAAATTAAAATCGGAAAAATTTTGAAAAATAAAAAATTAAAATCGGAAAAAAAAATTAAAATCGGAAAAATTTTGAAAAATTAAAATCGGAAAAATTTTGAAAAATAAAAATTAAAATCGGAAAAAAAATAAAATTAAAATCGGAAATTTTGAAAAATAAAAAAAAATCGGAAAAATTTTGAAAAATAAAAATTAAAATCGGAAAAATTTTGAAAAATAAAATTAAAATCGGAAAAATTTTGAAAAATAAAAATTAAAATCGGAAAAATTTTGAAAAATAAAAAAATCAAAAAATCGAAAAAATTTTGAAAAATAAAAAAAATAAATAATCGGAAAAATTTTGAAAAATAAAATTAAAATCGGAAAAATTTTGAAAAATAAAAATTAAAATCGGAAAAATTTTGAAAAATAAAAATTAAAATCGGAAAAAAAATTTAAAAAATTTTGAAAAATTAAAATCGGAAAAATTTTGAAAAATAAAAATTAAAATCGGAAAAATTTTGAAAAATAAAAAAAAAATCGGAAAAATTTTGAAAAATAAAAATTAAAATCGGAAAAATTTTGAAAAATAAAAATTAAAATCGGAAAAATTTTGAAAAATAAAAATTAAAATCGGAAAAATTTTGAAAAATAAAAAATAAAAATCGGAAAAATTTTGAAAAATAAAAAATTAAAAAATCGGAAAAATTTTGAAAAATAAAAATTAAAATCGGAAAAATTTTGAAAAATAAAAATTAAAATCGGAAAATTTTGAAAAATAAAAATTAAAATCGGAAAAATTTTGAAAAATTAAAATCGGAAAAAAAATTAAAATCGGAAAAATTTTGAAAAAAAAAATTAAAATCGGAAAAATTTTGAAAAATAAAATTAAAATCGGAAAAATTTTGAAAAATAAAAATTAAAATCGGAAAAATTTTGAAAAATAAAAATTAAAATCGGAAAAATTTTGAAAAATAAAAAATTAAAATCGGAAAAATTTTGAAAAATAAAAAATAAAAAATTTTGAAAAAAAAAATATTGAAAAAATTTTGAAAAAAAAAATTAAAATCGGAAAAATTTTGAAAAATAAAAATTAAAATCGGAAAAATTTGAAAAATAAAAAAAATCGGAAAAATTTTGAAAAATAAAAATTAAAATCGGAAAAATTTTGAAAAATAAAAATTAAAATCGGAAAAATTTTGAAAAAAAAATTAAAATCGGAAAAATTTTGAAAAATAAAAATTAAAATCGGAAAAATTTTGAAAAATAAAAATTAAAATCGGAAAAATTTTGAAAAATAAAAATTAAAATCGGAAAAATTTTGAAAAATAAAAAAAAATCGGAAAAATTTTGAAAAATAAAAATTAAAATCGGAAAAATTTTGAAAAATAAAAATTAAAATCGGAAAAATTTTGAAAAATAAAAATTAAAATCGGAAAAATTTTGAAAAATAAAAATAAAATCGGAAAAATTTTGAAAAATAAAAATTAAAATCGGAAAAATTTTGAAAAATAAAAATTAAAATCGGAAAAATTTTGAAAAAAAATTAAAATTAAAATTTTGAAAAATTTTCGAAAAATTTTGAAAAATAAAAATTAAAATCGGAAAAATTTTGAAAAATAAAAATTAAAATCGGAAAAATTTTGAAAAATAAAAAAAATTAAAATCGGAAAAATTTTGAAAAATAAAAATTAAAATCGGAAAAATTTGAAAAATAAAAATTAAAAAATCGGAAAAATTTTGAAAAATAAAAATTAAAATCGGAAAAATTTTGAAAAATAAAAATTAAAATCGGAAAAATTTTGAAAAATAAAAATTAAAATCGGAAAAATTTTGAAAAATAAAAAATTAAAATCGGAAAATTTTGAAAAATAAAAATTAAAATCGGAAAAATTTTGAAAAATAAAAATTAAAATCGGAAAAATTTTGAAAAATAAAAATTAAAATCGGAAAAATTTTGAAAAATAAAAATTAAAATCGGAAAAATTTTGAAAAATAAAAATTAAAATCGGAAAAATTTTGAAAAATAAAAATTAAAATCGGAAAAATTTTGAAAAATAAAATTAAAATCGAAAAATTTTGAAAAATAAAATTAAAAAAATTAAAATTTTGAAAAATTTTGAAAAAAAAATTAAAATCGGAAAAATTTGAAAAATAAAAATTAAAATCGGAAAAATTTTGAAAAATAAAAATTAAAATCGGAAAAATTTTGAAAAATAAAATCGGAAAAATTTTGAAAAATAAAAATTAAAATCGGAAATTTTGAAAAATAAAAATTAAAATCGGAAAAATTTTGAAAAATAAAAATTAAAATCGGAAAAATTTTGAAAAATAAAAATTAAAATCGGAAAAATTTTGAAAAATAAAAATTAAAATCGGAAAAATTTTGAAAAATAAAAATTAAAATCGGAAAAATTTTGAAAAATAAAAATTAAAATCGGAAAAATTTTGAAAAATAAAAATTAAAATCGGAAAAATTTTGAAAAAAAATAAAATCGGAAATTTTGAAAAAAAATTAAAATTTTTGAAAAATAAAAATTAAAATCGGAAAAATTTTGAAAAATAAAAATTAAAATCGGAAAAATTTTGAAAAATAAAAATAAAATCGGAAAAATTTTGAAAAATAAAAATTAAAATCGGAAAAATTTTTGAAAAAAATTAAAATCGGAATAAAAATTAAAATCGGAAAAATTTTGAAAAATAAAAATTAAAATCGGAAAAATTTTGAAAAATAAAAATTAAAATCGGAAAAAAAATAAAAATTAAAATCGGAAATTTTGAAAAAAAAAATTAAAATCGGAAAAATTTTGAAAAATAAAAATAAAAATCGGAAAAATTTTGAAAAATAAAAATTAAAATCGGAAAAATTTTGAAAAATAAAAATTAAAATCGGAAAAATTTTGAAAAATAAAAATTAAAATCGGAAAAATTTTGAAAAATAAAAATTAAAATCGGAAAAATTTTGAAAAATAAAAATTAAAATCGGAAAAATTTTGAAAAATAAAAATTAAAATCGGAAAAATTTTGAAAAATAAAAATTAAAATCGGAAAAATTTTGAAAAATAAAAATTAAAATCGGAAAAATTTTGAAAAATAAAATTAAAATCGGAAAAATAAAATTAAAATCGGAAAATTTTGAAAAAAAAATCGGAATCGGAAAATTTTGAAATAAAAATTAAAATCGGAAAAATTTTGAAAAATAAAAATTAAAATCGGAAAAATTTTGAAAAATAAAAAAAATCGGAAAAATTGAAAAATTTTGAAAAATTTTGAAAAAAAATTAAAATCGGAAAAATTTGAAAAATAAAATTAAAATCGGAAAAATTTTGAAAATAAAATTAAAATCGGAAAAATTTTGAAAAATAAAAAAATTAAAATCGGAAAAATTTTGAAAAATAAAAATTAAAATCGGAAAAATTTTGAAAAAAAAAAAATCGGAAAATTTTGAAAAATTTTGAAAAATAAAAATTTTGAAAATCGGAAAAATTTTGAAAAATTTTGAAAAATTAAAATCGGAAAAATTTTGAAAAATAAAAATAAAAATCGGAAAAATTTTGAAAAATAAAAAATTAAAATCGGAAAAATTTTGAAAAATAAAAATTAAAATCGGAAAAATTTTGAAAAATAAAAATTAAAATCGGAAAAATTTTGAAAAATAAAAAATTAAAATCGGAAAAATTTTGAAAAATAAAAATATCGAAAAAATTTTGAAAAATAAAAAAGTTTAAAAATCGGAAAAATTTTGAAAAAAATAAAAAAAAAAAAATTTTGAAAAAAATCGGAAAAATTTTGAAAAATAAAAATTAAAATCGGAAAAATTTTGAAAAATAAAAATTAAAATCGGAAAAATTTTGAAAAATAAAAATAAAATCGGAAAAATTTTGAAAAATAAAAATTAAAATCGGAAAAATTTTGAAAAATAAAAATTAAAATCGGAAAAATTTTGAAAAATAAAAATTAAAATCGGAAAAATTTTGAAAAATAAAAATTAAAATCGGAAAAATTTTGAAAAATAAAAATTAAAATCGGAAAATTTTGAAAAATTTTGAAAAATAAAAAAATAAAAAATCGGAAAAATTTTGAAAAATAAAAATTAAAATCGGAAAAATTTTGAAAAATAAAAAAATCGGAAAAATTTTGAAAAATAAAAATTAAAATCGGAAAAATTTTGAAAAATAAAAATTAAAATCGGAAAAATTTTGAAAAATAAAAATTAAAATCGGAAAAATTTTGAAAAATAAAAAATTTAAAAAATCGAAAAAATTTTGAAAAATTTTGAAAAATCGGAAAAATTTTGAAAAATAAAAAAAATCGGAAAAATTTTGAAAAATAAAAAATTAAATAAATCGGAAAAAAAATTTTCGGAAAAATTTGAAAAAAAAAAATCGGAAAAATTTTGAAAAATAAAAAAATCGGAAAAATTTTGAAAAATAAAAAAAAATCGGAAATTTTGAAAAATAAAAATTAAAATCGGAAAAATTTTGAAAAATAAAAATAAAAATCGGAAAAATTTGAAAAATAAAAATTAAAATCGGAAAAATTTTGAAAAATAAAAAATTAAAATCGGAAAAATTTTGAAAAATAAAAAAAAAAAAAAATCGGAAAAAAATTTTGAAAAATAAAATTAAAATCGGAAAAATTTTGAAAAATAAAAATCGGAAAAATTTTGAAAAATAAAAATTAAAATCGGAAAAATTTTGAAAAATAAAAAAATTAAAATCGGAAAAATTTTGAAAAATAAAAATTAAAATCGGAAAAATTTTGAAAAATAAAAAAATCGGAAAAATTTTTGAAAAATAAAAATTAAAATCGGAAAAATTTTGAAAAATAAAAATTAAAATCGGAAAAATTTTGAAAAATAAAAATTAAAATCGGAAAAATTTTGAAAATAAAAAAATCGGAAAAAAAAAAATAAAATCGAAAATTTTGAAAAATAAAATCGGAAAAATTTGAAAAATCGGAAAAAATTTGAAAAATAAAAAAAATTAAAATTAAAAATTTTGAAAAATAAAAAAATTAAAATCGGAAAAATTTTGAAAAATAAAAAATAAAATCGGAAAATTTTGAAAAATAAAAATTAAAATCGGAAAAATTTTGAAAAATAAAAATTAAAATCGGAAAAATTTTGAAAAATAAAAATTAAAATCGGAAAAATTTTGAAAAATAAAATTAAAATCGGAAAATTTTGAAAAATGAAAAAATTAAAAAATCGGAAAAATTTTGAAAAATTAAAAATCGGAAAAATTTTGAAAAATAAAATTAAAATCGGAAAAATTTTAAAATTAAAATCGGAAAAATTTTGAAAAATCGTAAAAATCGGGAAAATTTTGAAAATAAAAATTAAAAATTCGGAAAAATTTTGGAAAATAAAAATTAAAATCGGAAAAATTTTGAAAAATAAAATTAAAATCGGAAAAATTTTGAAAAAAAATTAAAATCGGAAAAAAAATGCGAAAAATAAAAATTAAAATCGGAAAAATCGGAAAAATTTTGAAAAAAAAATTAAAATCGGAAAAATTTTGAAAAATAAAAAATTTAAAATCGGAAAAATTTTGAAAAATAAAAAAATTAAAATCGGAAAATTTTGAAAAATAAAAAAAAATCGGAAAAATTTTGAAAAATAAAAATTAAAATCGGAAAAATTTTGAAAAATAAAAATTAAAATCGGAAAAATTTTGAAAAAAAAAATCGGAAAAATTTTGAAAAATAAAAATTAAAATCGTGAAAATTTTGAAAAATTAAAATTCGACAGTGAAAGCATGAAAAAATCGTAAAATTTTCGACAGTGAAAGCATGAAAAAATCGGAAAAATTTGCGACGGTGAAAGCATGAAAAAATCGGAAAAATTTTCGACAGTGAAAGCATGAAAAATCGTAAAATTTTTGACTGTGAAAGCATGGAAAAATCGTAAAAATTTGCGACGGTGAAAGCATGAAAAAATCGAAAAAATCGGAAAAATTTGCGACAGTGAAAGCATGAAAAAATCGGACAAATTTTTGACAGTTGTGTAGGGGGGCGTCTTCAGAATAATAATAACACTTTAACTTTTCGAATTGTTGGAATTTGTAATTTTACAATTATTTTATTGCACTTGGAAAATGTACACTTGTTGTGCCGGTCAGAATAGTAGAACATATGTTGTAGGAAAAAGCACTAAAAGAGGGCAGGGTGACCAACGTGAGGATAAACTAGATCAGTGTGACTGCGCGTGTGACAAGGTCACACGCACAGTATACTAGCTTTGTCACTATCGATATCAATTGATCGCGACCACACTGTCAGCTGTTTTGAGTGGTCACACCTGCCATCATCTGGCATCGACATCCTCCCCCCCTTGCAATGAGTTGCAAACGGATTTATTGTCCACATGGACCGGACAGAAACCAACTCAATGTGGAGTTCTGGGCCATTGGCAAATCGTTGGTGCTCGGCAGGATACGAGGTTGAATGATGTGAGGATACACATCAGTGCCGAGCACCAGGGACACCATCGATGGCTGGAATCAGCATTCGTAAGCGTAATGCTGCGGAACTGCTCCAAGTTTTCACCATCGACAGGTCGGAGGGGGGACGGCGAACGGGAACATGGCCGTGCTGGTTGCGGAACAGCAACTGGAATTGTTGCGTAAAGGTGGCCACGAATTGCAACATTTGGAAGGTGGTCCGGTTCTTCTTTCACCAAATGAACTTCTGGTGCTGGGATCCCATGGCAGCAATCGAGCGAGTTGAGCAGGGCAAAGAAGGTGCTGTGGCCGCCTGGTGCAGACTTGAGGCCCATCCACACGGAGACGGGCATGCAACATGGAACGAAACAAGAACAAATGGTTATTACAGTAGCTTCTTTACATTGTCAATGACACATGGAACAGGACAGTATAGGACAGCACAAACGAAACGAAGTAGGATGTTATTCGTCTTTGTGTCGGTGCCTATCTGGTTTGAATGAATGATGAGGCAGATGAAAAATTAGGAGTGGTGACGGGCTTCCGGAATGGAAGAGTCACCCGAGATCTGCCACATCTGCTGCGTGAAGTTGTGTTTTCGCAGCTAACCAGCTTCGACGGAATATCCTCCGCCTCCCAAACTTTGGAGTTTAGTCTGTCGAGTTGATCGTCTGCTTGGATAGCGACTCTTGTCGAAAACGCAGAGACAGTTGTCGACACATTCTGGGAAACGGGGCCGGTGAGAATCCAACCAAACACGGTTTGTTGGCCCAGGAGTGAGCCACAAATGTTTGGCCGGGAACCGCTCAGGATGACTGACGGAAGGATATCCGCGCCAATTAAGATGTCAATCTGAGCACTTTTGTAGAAGTTTGGATCTGCCAGTTCAATCGCTGGTAGATCCTTTAGGAAGCCTTTCGGCACACGGAATGATGGCACCTTGTCTGCCAGTTGTGGAATAACGAACGCTGAGGTCTCGATATGGAGCCTCGGCTTCGTTGGACAACCAATGCTGAAGTTGCATAACTTCTGCGGTTGGGCCGCAATTGCATGATTCAGCCCAGATACTTGGGCTTGAACGGATTGGAATGGCAACTTTATGCGCTGGAATAAACGCTCAGAAATGAAAGTCGCTTCGGACCCTGAGTCGATTAGTGCTCGTGCGGTGTATGTAGTACCTAGATGGGATACATTGACAACCGCCGTGCCGAGAAGGATGTTCTGAGCGTTAATGGCAAAGTAATTTTGCACATTTGTTGCCGATTGATTCGGAGTGGACTGTATGTTGGGAAGTGTGGATGGAGTGGAAGAGGAAGAGGCACCATTGTGGGCACTGTCGCCCCGATGGAGAAGAGTGTGGTGCCGCCCCTTGCATGTCAAGCAATTGTGCGCACTCGTACACTCTCGGAGTTGGTGACCTCTTGCGAAACAGTTTAAACAGAGTCTTTTCTGTTTGATGTAGCTCATCCGATCATTGACCGACATTTCAAGGAAGCTTGGACAAACCCGGACAGGGTGATTCTCTTTTGAGCACAAGTCACACGATTTGCCTCTCTGAGTGACTCGGGCCTTGAAAGAGTTAATTCGCTTTGAATTCTGCTGTGGACGGGATGGTCCAGCGGTAGAGTTCTGCGAGGTTTTTTGCGTCACGTCCTCAACAGCCTCGAGCGTACGATAACGCTCGTTGAGGAATGTGCTCATGTCCTGCCATGCGGGAATCTTGGTCTTGTCCACCAATGATTGCTCCCATAGTGAGAGTGTAAGTTTGGGGAGCTTGGATGAGCAAAGAAAGACCAGGATGCAGTCGGCGAAAGGACTAGAGACTGAAATGTCTGAGTGGTCAAGAGCGGTCAAGCACCGCTGAATTGTGCCATGCAGCTCTTTAATCGCTGCTCCAGACTCTTGCGAAACCGTGGACAGGTTGAAGAGAATTTTTAACTGGCTCGTTATTAACAAGCGCTTATTTTCGAATCGCTCGCAGAGAGCACTCCAAGCCGACGCGAAACCATCGTTCGTCAGCGGAAATTTGGCTACGATCTCATTGGCCTCATCTGCGGTTTTGAATTGAGATGGAATAGTTTCTCAACCGGAGTCAACCTCGGATTGTTGACGTAGATGGCCGTGAAAAGATCACGGAAGGTCGGCCACCGCAAGTAATCCCCACGGAATACTTCGATGTCGACTGGAGGGAGCCGGCAGCCACTGGAGTACACAGGAGGAGCGGATGCTTCACTCCTGGTTGATTCGGAAACTTGTGTAATTTGCCCCTTTACATGGGCGAGACACCGCTCATACACTGCATAGCAGTGGTCATATTTCGCCATCGTAGGCAAGGTACTCGAACGCGTTATTTGCACGCGACTGGAAGCCGAGGTTGACATCAAAGGAGGTCTTTCACCATATCAATTTGGTTTCAGAAGGCACACTCCACACAACAAGCGGTACAGGTGGTCTCACACATAGCAGCCACAGCAATAGAGGGTAAGCGGTGGCTCTGGGATACCAAGCAGTATTGCCTAGTGGTCACTCTAGATGTCAAGAACGCTTTTAACTCCGCCAACTGGGGAGAATCATGCAATGCCTGATCCAAAGGAACATTGAGCCGCACATCGTCCGCATAATAGGCAGTTACCTCGAAGGAAGGTCACTACGCTACCGGACCAACCACGGAAGCGTCAACCAAGTAGTTACTGGAGGGTTCCACAAGGCTCAGTTCTTGGTCCGACGCTGTGGAACTTAATGTACGACGGAATACTGAGACTTGATCTGCCGGAAGGGGTTAAGATTGTAGGCTTCGCTGATGACATCGCGATCGTGGCAGTCGCCAAGCATAAGCACGAAGTTGAAAACAGCGCTAATACAGCAATAAAAACGGCGGAGAGATGGCTAGCAGACGCAGGCCTTAGCCTAGCCGAGCACAAAACGGAGGCAGTCCTGATAAGCTCCAGGAAAATGGTGGAGACCGCTAGCATAATTGTGGGAAGCACAAGTATTTGCTCAAGGCCTGCACTTAAGTACCTGGGAGTTATGCTAGACAGGAGGCTCTCGTTTAAGGACCACTTGAGCTACATAGGCCAAAAAGCCTCAGTGGCGTGTATTGCGCTTGATCGCATAATGCCTAACACCAGAGGACCGAAGCAACTACGGAGACGCCTACTGACTGGAGTGGTGAGGTCGATCACAACGTACGCAGCACCCATATGGGCTGCGGCTACGACTAAAAAGACATTCATTAAAGAAGTGGGAGCACTCTACAGACTCTGCGCTATTAGAGTTGCCAGTGCGTTTCGCACAGTCTCTGGGGAAGCAGCGCACGTGATAGCGGGCATCACTCCGTTCGATCTGCTGGTCACCGAGATCAGCAGAAAATACTGCACAGGAAATCACCTCACAAGCCGTCAGATCATGCTGATCGAGTGGCAACAACGGTGGACCGAAGCTCCCAAGGGAAGATGGACATGGAAACTGATTCCATCGGTCGAAGCGTGGGTAGATAGAAGACACGACCAAACAAACTTCTATCTGACGCAGTTCCTTAGTGGACACGGGTGTTTCCGAGCATATCTTCATCGCTTTGGGCACGCTGACGATCCATCATGCCCAGGGTGTGGAGTAGGCGTCACGACACATCATCTTCGCCTGCCCCAGGTTTGAAAGGAAAGAAGTGAAGTCGAAGAGGTGTTGGGCGAGTCCTATCTCCAGATAGGATGGTGCCACTAATGTTGGCAAACGCCGATAATTGGAATGCGGTGGGAAAAATGGCAAGCACTGTCATGAAGGAGCTCAGACGCCAAGAAGAAGTGCGTAACTCTGATGCGTGCCGTTAAGGCTCTACTCCCTCCTGAAGTAATGCTTTGTTGGTAGTCCCAGGGGACAGTAGAATGGTGCAATAACAGACTTAGTCTGGGAAAAAAAGAAAACAAAAAACACACACACACACACACACACACACACACACACACACACACATACACACACACACACACACACACACACACACACACACACACACACACACACACACACACACAGACACACACAAACACACACACACACACACACACACACACACACACACACACACACACACACACACACACACACACACACTGGTCACTAAAAGATCTCGGCACACAAAGCGTCTATGCCACCGGATGATGTGATGCACTGCATTGTCCGGGAGCTGTTTCCGACTACAGCTGGTGAGACGGTGCGAAATATTGATGTCGCCACATCCAATAACAGTGCGGCAATTGAGTGGGTTACCAGTGCCGAGATAAGTACTATCGCTGGAAGCATGAAGCTGGGAAAGGCGCCTGGGCCGGATGGCATTCCACTGAGAGCTCTTCGGCTCGCCTGTGCTCTGAGGCCGGAAATCTTCGTTGACATGTTCAACAGGTGTCTACAGGAGGCTGTCTTTCCAAATATCTGAAATCGCAGAGACTGGTTCTGCTCCTAAACCAGGCAAGAATCCGGGCGAACCTGCTGCATATCGGCCAATCTGCCTCATTGACAATGCGGGAAAAATGTTGGAGAAAATCATATGCACCCGGCTGGAGCGCGCTATTGCCGCAGGAGGTGACCTATCGCCAAATCAATTTGGCTTTCGCAAGGCCAGATCGACAGTCGACGCAGCGACTAGAGTTGTGGAGATCGCCTCACACGCCATAGCGGGCAGCAGATGGAAAGGAGGAGCCAAGGAGTACTGCTTAATGGTTACGCTGGACATCAAGAATGCCTTTAACTCGGCTCGTTGGGACTGCATTCTCAAGGCTTTGGCAGTGTTCCAAGTGCCGAGTTATCTTCTGGAGATCGTGCGTAGCTACCTATCCTGCAGGCGGCTATTGTACGAGACAAGCACTGGTACAGAGGAGTACGTCGTGACGGCAGGTGTTCCACAAGGGTCGGTCTTGGGCCCTCTTCTGTGGAATGCCATGTATGATGGCATCCTGAGACTAACCCTCCCACCGGGCACGCACATGGTTGGCTTCGCAGACGACATCGCTGTCCTTGTCGTGAGGAAGGAGCTGTTGCAGGCCGAGAGGGTGTGCAACCAAGCAATTGCGACCATCCAGCAGTGGCTTGTCTCAGTTGGGCTGGCACTTGCGCCGCATAAAACGGAAGCCGTGCTGATAAGCAGCAGGAAACGTGTAGAAGTAGCGAAAATTTCGGTTGGATGCACAACTATTTCGTCCAAAAGAGCGATTAAGTATCTGGGAGTATGGATCGATACAAGGCTCAGCTTTCGAGAGCACCTGGAAGCGACGAGCAATAAAGCTGCAGGCATGAACCGGCTACTTTCGAGGCTCATGGCGAATATTGGAGGCCCAAAACAATTGCGACGATCGCTGATCGCGGGTGCCATGCGATCCATCGCACTGTTCGCGGCACCAGTTTGGGTTCGAGCACTGGACACCAGGAGTTACTGCCAAGGGCTGGAGGCAGCGTTCAGGAAGAGTGCCATCCGCATCATTAGCGGATTCCGTACAATTTCTGAGGACGCTGCGTTCGTCATCGCTGGTGTACCTCCGTTTGTGGAAATGGCCAGAGAGCG
Organism: Drosophila sulfurigaster albostrigata; assembly: GCF_023558435.1. Lineage (NCBI taxonomy): Eukaryota > Metazoa > Arthropoda > Insecta > Diptera > Drosophilidae > Drosophila > Drosophila sulfurigaster. Next base: position 158,956 of record NW_026909665.1, on the reverse strand, counting down.
AGCTGATACCTATCGGCAGCTGCGATCCCGGTACCACAGCAACGCCGAAACGAGATCCGTGCGGACGGCAGGACGGCAAGAATGCCTTGAGAGGTGGCAGCGACGTTGGGATAGGTCTCCAAAAGGCCGCTGGACGCATCGGCTTATCCCGAACATCGGGGAATGGACCGGCAGGAAGCACGGTCAAGTCAACTTCCACTTGACTCAGGTGCTAAGCGGCCATGGATGCTTCAGAAGCTATCTGCACCGCTTTGGTCATGAAGCTTCTGGCAACTGCTCTGAGTGTGGAACACTGGAGGATGCTGAGCATACTATGTTCGCCTGCAAGATATATGGATCACTACGCAACGACTTGGAAAGGGCACTTGGCGTAGCGATTGCGGTGGGAAACTTGGTCCCGCTTATGCTGCAATCAGAGGGCAACTGGGTCGTGATATGCGAGTTTGTGTCAACTGTGATGCAGACCCAACGTAGCATGGAGAGAGCCAGGAGGAGTCGATGGAATAGGTGGCGCTATGTCTCTTGTGACGCATTGCTTAACGGCCGTACCGCAGGAGATCGCACTGCCCTATACCCATCATAATTTATTTATTTAGTGTATCTCGTTAGTATATTAAAACTAGTAATAGTATAGCATGCCACACACAACAACATAGTAATAGTATAGCAAAGTCGACACATACACACACACACACACACACACACACACACACACACACACACACACACACACACACACACACACACACACACACACACACACACACACACACACACACACACACACACACACACACACACACACACACACACACACACACACACACACACACACACACACACACACACACACACACACACACACACACACACACACACACACACACACACACACACACACACACACACACACACACACACACACACACACACACACACACACACACACACACACACACACACACACACACACACACACACACACACACACACACACACACACACACACACACACACACACACACACACACACACACACACACACACACACACACACACACACACACACACACACACACACACACACACACACACACACACACACACAGTTGAATTTTCCGCAAACCGGTCGCGTTTTGGAACGCTCCTTTCGATCGCTCGGGAAATCGCCAAATTAAGTCGGAAAACCTAAAAAAGTGACTACGAGTTAGCTCGAGCAGTGTTCAACCATTGGGTACTCACGGTCGGTCAGGGCACCTGCTGCTGGACGTCGTAGGCAGCCGCGTCACCAAGAGACGCATTGGTAGAGTTGACGGCTGCGAGGAAATTGTTGTTGGTTCCAGTGCAATTGACGACAACTACTGGTAAACAATAGCAATTGCACTCCTACGATCAGCTGACGGCGAGGGCTGCACTACCATCAGCTGCTCAGCCAGACTGGGCGCTCTGGCGTTGCCAGTCGGCCAATCGGAAGCACAGCGCAAAGCTTAAAAAAAGCACAGCGCAAAGCTCAACAAGTGCAAAAATATCTGCATACTTTCAGGAGCGGCTAATTAATATTCGCATTAAGCTCCGCTGAAAGAGATGCAGCTGCAGTGGCGCAGTGCATAGAGGCGCGGACTATTCAGCGATCCACGGTTCCGAATCCACCAAGATCGGAAAAAGTCCAACACTTAATTTATTAAGTGGCCTGGCCGAAAAAGAGTGGGTCGGCGATGCAGCGCACACCACCACCACCACCACCAGCAGCTAACAGGCCTAAGTTCCCGTGTGGCAGCAGCATAGATGAAAATGCATGCCATAATCAAACGGGCGACAATAGGAGCAGGAGCGAGGAATCAGCAAGCTCGTCGGCGGTCGCTGTGTTGCCGGATCCCGATATGGCGGCCACACGCACTGTGCCTGTTGCTGACCCAACCAGTGGGAAGAGGTCGCTTAAAGACTTGTTGGAGCGCTTGGGCACGGAGCTGGACGGCCTTTCCGAGCAGTTTGCCTCACAGAGGCACATCAACGAAAAAATGAGGAGCAAGTTGGCAAGAATGCAGAAATTGCATCGAGCCGCAACAGAGCTGTGTAAAGAGGCAAGCGTCACAGTCACCACAGACACAGCCACTGAAGGAGCATTGGATAAAGCGGCCCCAAGAGCAGTCGTGTCAGCGGCAACCGGCATCAAGCCGTCGGCAACGCCAAGAGACAGAGGGACACCGAGGCGGAGCCGAGGAAAACTCCACCTAAGCGAAATAAAACAGCAGTAACTCACGCCGAGTGGACTACTGTGGAGTCGAAAAGCACGGGGAGGAAGAGGACCACTACCAAGCCACGCCCTGACGCACTGGTGGTCAGTGCAAAAGGAGAGATGAGCTATAGTGACGTGCTCTCAATGGTTACCAGACGGCAGGATGGGAAGCTGCAAAATGTCGCTGATAGCGTGATCACAGCGCGAAGAACTGCCAAGGGAGATCTTCTGTTGGAGCTCGGCGGCTCTGGGCTGGACAGTACTTCCAAACTGAAGGACGCAATCGAGAACGTGCTAGGGATTGCGCAGAGGTGCGCAGCATAACCCAGCGGACCACAATTGCTATTCGTGACTTGGACGAACTCACGCGACAGGAGGAAGTGTTGGCAGCAGTGCATGCGCAAGCGGGCGTTCCTATCGACGTGTGCCAGCTGAAGAGCCTGAGAGCGGCATACGCAGGCACGCAGGTAGCTATTCTTCAGGTGCCACCACTATGGGCTCCAAAAATCCTTGAGTTGGGCAAACTCAAGGTAGGGTGGTCTCGCTGCAGAATTGTGGAGCAAGAGCAGAGGACGAGGTGCTTCAAATGCCTTGAGATCGGGCACATAGCCAGCAGATGCAAAAATCTCATAGATAGGAGTAACTGCTGTCTAAGATGTGGAGTACCTGGTCACAAAGTGGCATCGTGCACCAACGCAGCGAATTGCTACATTTGCAGCGCAAACGGAAGCAAACAGCTAAACCACCAGGCTGGTAGTCGCAATTGCCCATTGGTAGCAAAAGAGCGCAACGAAAGCACACTCATGCAAGTAGTCCAGCTCAACCTAAATCACTGTGCAGCTGCGCATGATCTTCTTCAGCAAGCAGTGCGAGACGATAGCGCTGATGTAGCTATCATAAGTGAACCGTACAGAGCGGATTTACGGATCACTACGCAATGACTTGGAAAGGGCACTTGGCGTATCGATTGCGGTGGGAAACTTGGTCCCGCTTATGCTGCAATCAGTGGGCAACTGGGTCGTGATATGCGAGTTTGTGTCAACTGTGATGCAGACCCAACGAAGCATGGAGAGAGCCAGGAGAGAGTCGATGGAATAGGTGGCGCTATGTCTCTTGTGAAGCATTGCTTCACGGCCGTACCACAGGGATCGCTCTGCCCTATACCCATCATAATTTATTTATATTGTATATCTCGTTAGCATATTAAAACTAGTAATAGTAGAGCAAAGTCGAAATAAAAACACACACACACACACACACACACACACACACACACACACACACACACACACACACACACACACACACACCATTATTATCCAACCCACGGATGGTATATCCTATAGTGAAGTGCTCAAATTGGTGACGCGTAGCAACGATAGCAAACTACAGAGCGTCGGTGAGCAAGTAAGGCGGGTAAGAAAAACTGCCGGCGACGGACTGATTTTGGAAATGGGGATGAACTCCAAGCCTTCTATGCTAAAAATGAAGGATGAATTAAGCGAAGCGCTCGGCTTGAAAGCCAAAGTGAGAGCTCTAACTCAGGAAGCCATCCTAGAGATCAGAGATATAGACTGCCTGGTTTCTAAAGAAGACGTGCTGGTAGCCTGTGAAAAACTCAGCCAAGCGAATCTGGAGCTAAGTGCCATCAAAGCACTTAGGCCAGGTTTTGATGGTATGCAGCTGGCAATTGTTAGTATGCCGAAGGAGGCTGCATCATCTATTCTACAGAATGGAAAAATCCGGATAGGCTGGACAAGCTGTAGAGTGAGAGAGAGGTCTGAGAGGCCAGAAAAAAGAGGTGCTACAAATGCCTGGAGTTTGGACATATTGCTAAGTTTTGCAAGAGCACGATCGACCGCTCCGGGTGCTGCCTAAGATGCGGTGCAGCTGGCCATAAAGCGGCGCTTTGCAAAAATGCTGCTAAATGCTTCATCTGTGCAGATGCGGGCAAAGAGGATACAAGACATCACGCAGGAAGCAGTCACTGCCCTCTCAAAGGGGTCAGCGGGGTCACGCAGGGGCCAAAATGACTCAAAGGCTCCTGCAGCTCAACTTAAACCACTGCTTGGCGGCCCAAGAGCTACTGAAGCAGACGGTTAGAGAATTAAAGGTGGATGCTGCTTTGCTGAGCGAACCATATAAGAGAATTCAGAGTCCAAAGTACGTCGAAGACACGGAAGGAAAGGCGTCAATATGGGTATGTGGCCTGGAACAGCCCCAGCTTACTGATGTGCGCTCATCGCGTGGGTTCGTGCGGGCTAGATGGGGGAACCAGTGGCTATACAGCTGTTATCTGGCTCCCAGTCTCACCATCTCAGAATTCGCATCCGTCATGGAGGAGATAGCACTCGATGTAAGGGAAAGCCGCAAGTGATCATCGCTGGTGACTTCAATGCCTGGGCGGAGGAGTGGGGTAGCAGCCGGACAAACGCCCGAGGACAAACAGTGCTGGAAGCCCTTGCCACACTAGACCTGGCTCTCATGAACCATGGCAACGAACACACTTTCACCAGAGCTGGCACTGGATCGGTTATAGATCTAGCATTCGTTAGCTATCCAATTGCTAGATCAGCGAAATGGGCCATTAGCAATGTCTACACAGCGAGTGATCATAGGGCGATCACGATAGATTTGGACCATACCGAGTCACCGCGAGCAAATGGATTACAGAGCGGAAAGGCTTACAGAGTTGACACCCTGGACCCGGAAGCTTTCGCTGGATCCTTTGCAGTTCCCAACTGGAGTGACAACGCAGAGGTAAGCGCCGAGCTGCTCATGCGTTCAATCACGGATGCCTGCGACGCTAGCATGGCGGTGCGAAGATCGTGCAAGAGACACCACGTACCAGTATACTGGTGGAACCAGCAGATCGCAGACATAAGAAGGCGATGTATAAGATCGCGAAGGATCCTGCAACGTTCACGAGGCAGAGCTGATTTTGAGGCAAGAAGGCTGGAGTACGCGCTTAATCGCAGGCTGCTGAAGAAGTCCATCTTGAGCAGCAAGAAGGAGAAATTCCTAGAACTTTGCGACGAAGCCGACCGAGACATCTGGGGAATGGCATACAAAGTGGTGCTTAAAAAACTCAAGCCCAATACCTGTGCAGTGCCTAGAGAGGAGAGTCCTAAATGGCATAGTGGATGCTCTGTTCACGGGCTCATTCAATGTTCCAACAGTGGAAGATCACGTAGAGCACCGGCTCTATACGGAGGTCCCAGAGGTTACGGTAGAGGAAGTACTGCTGGCAGCGGCAAGAATCAAGGACTCCAAGTCACCTGGGCCGGACGCGATCCCAAATCGCGCGCTGAAGATGGCGATCAGGCTCCAGCCGCAGTGCTTTACAGAAGTTTTTGGACAGTGTATGAGGCAAGGTGTCTTTCCCCGCCCATGGAAACTGCAGAATCTGGTGCTGATCCCAAAGCCGAACAAGCCACTTGATTCGCCGTCGTCCTACCGACCGATTTGTCTGCTTGATACAGCAGGCAAAATATTGGAGAGGCTGGTGAGCCATAGGCTAGAGGAGTCTGTCCGACAAGCAGGAGATCTGTCACCCATGCAATATGGTTTCAGAAAGCATCACTCAACCGTAGACGCTATCTCACAAGTAACGGACATAGCAAGGAGAGCCATAGCAGGCAGAAGATGGCGTGGTGGTGCAAAGGAGTACTGCATAGTCATGACTCTGGACGTCAAGAACGCCTTCAATTCTGCAAACTGGAGCTGCATTATAGGCGCCTTAAGGCGGTTCAACACCCCGAGCTACCTAATGGAAATAATTGAGGACTACTTCAGGAAGCGCATTCTGAGATATAGAACGGATAATGGAACCAAATCGTTCAACATCACTGGAGGAGTACCGCAAGGATCAGTGTTGGGCCCGCTACTATGGAACATCATGTACGATGACATATTGCGGCTCGACGTTCCAGAGTCTGCAACCATTGTCGGCTTTGCAGACGATGTGGCCTTAGTGGTGACAGCGAAACAACTAGGCGACGCTGAGCTACTTTGTAGTGCAGCGGTTGCCACTGTCAAAGACTGGCTTGCGACAGTGGGGCTGCAATTGGCCGATCACAAGACTGAAGCGGTCCTGATAAGTAGCCGAAAGATCGTCGAAGTGGCTCACATTAACCTTGGTCGGACCTCAATAGTGTCGAGCCGAGCCATTAAATACTTAGGCGTCCTAATCGACACGCGGCTCAGCTTCCGCGAACACCTGGACTATGCTGGTAAGAGAGCTGCTGTCGTAGGGCAGGCATTGAGTCGAATAATGCTAAATACGCGCGGCCCTAAGCAAGGTCGGAGACTATTGCTACAAAATGTGGTTAGAGCAACAATGCTCTATGGCGCTCCAGTATGGGTGCAAGCAATGGAGGTGAAGGCGTATAGGCGGAAGATGCAGACGACCTATCGACTCTGCGCGCTGCGAGTCTGCAGTGGCTTCAGGACCATATCGGACGACGCCGCTTTAGTGATAGCTGGCATGATGCCACTGGATACTCTGGCGTTAGAGAGGACTCACAGCTACAATCACAAGAGGGCTAACCAGATGGAGGATGTTCACTACATGTCGACCAATTTTAAGACAGAGTGCCTAAGGAAATGGCAAGATAAGTGGGACACATCTAGTAAGGGCCGCTGGACCCATGCTCTGATCCCAAACATAGGCAAATGGGTCAGCAGAAATTTCGGCTTCGTCAACTATCATCTGACGCAGATCCTGAGTGGGCACGGCTGCTTCCGCAGCTACCTATGTAGATTTGGACACGACAGCGACCCGATGTGCCTATATTGCTATCCCGAAGCTGAAGAAACGGCGGAACACATCCTAGTGTGCTGTCGGCGCTTTGCTAGTGAGAGACGAGAGCTCGAAGAAGCGATAGGATGTAGAGTCACGACGGACTCTATTGCCAACCGTATGCTGGAGAAGGAGGAATACTGGTCAGCGGTATGCAGCTATGCAGAAAAAGTGACCACCGCACTACGAACTCTCGAAAGGGAACGTACCCGCAGGCGTAACGGAGGGGAGTGAGCTCCCGTCAAGGTCTCGTGAAGCAATACCTCACGGCAGTACCACGAGAATTTCCTTGACAGTTTTCTTTCTAACCCTTTTCTATATTCTAGTGCCTAATGTTATGTTATATTTATTATATTTAGTATTAGATCTAGTTCCTCGAATAAAACACACACACACACACACACACACACACACACACACACACACACACACACACACACACACACACACACACACACACACACACACACACACACACACACACACACACACACACACACACACACACACACACACACACACACACACACACACACACACACACACACACACACACACACACACACACACACACACACACACACACACACACACACACACACACACACACACACACACACACACACACACACACACCGTGAATATGATTATAAAACCACCTCAACCAACCACTGCTTGTCGTAAAAGCGACTAAAGTAGTATCAAGGCCGAGCCCAGTACCGCCTTGATTAGGATACTGGAAACACCACCTCTGACTTGATGAGTTGGGCTGACAATCACAGTATTCTAGTATCTGAGTAGACAGAGTGATATCTTGTCGAAACGACTACTAGGCTAATGCTGTATTGCCCCATCCCGTTAAAATCGTAGCTGACCTCTAGGCACGCTCAATGGTTCGTCCCCATTCAGTTGGGCGTACAGGCTCAGTTGAGAATACTCCTGACCTACGTGGATCTGGCTCTGAACATACGACCCCATGAAGGCGTATGTCAACCCTCGCATGGCCTCCCTGTTACATAGACAACCATGAGATCATTAGACACGACTGCACTACGAACATTGATAACGACTTAGAGTTGGGACCCAATCACAACGATGTTTACAACAAGAGAAGGAAGGAAGGAGGAGGAGAGAGAGATGAGAGATTTGCATGAGTCAGCGGATCGACAGCGATCGGAAGGAGTGGCGAAGGTTGACCCGTTCGCAAGGAAGTCAAGGTTTCGCACTCGCCGATAAGAGTGCCAGTAATTGCTGCGGTATCTGTGACATCTGAACGAGCGTCCGAATCGGTTACAGGTTTGGAAGCACAGCAGGGAGAACAACGACCCCCGCCAATGCAACTTAACCTTAAGGTTGCGCAAACGCAGAGGTCAAAATCAGTCCCACCATCGGACAACCCTACGAAGGAGGGCTCGTCGACGCTAAGACCGGACCCGGCGAAATTCTCGGTACTCGGGGATAAAATAGGACTGCTTAACGAGATGCTCGAGGGTCGGAGATCTATTCATCAACCAATGAGGAATCTGATCGAGGAGATCACAAACCTGTACAAGGAGATTAAGGTGGATAGCCTCGGCACCTCTTCGCCCGTGCAGAAAGGCGAAGACAAATCATCCCAGAAGAGAAACGTTGGAAAGGAGTCGTCAAGGAACCCCGGAGGCGGAAAGGTGACAGCCCCCGCAGACACAGCGGCAACAGTTGCGTCCCGCGCAAGGGAGCCAATGATACAGGCTGGTAAACCTATGAAGGAAAACAAGGCAAGAGAGGGTAGATGCAAAGGCGGCGATAAGCAGCAGCGCGAGAGTTGGACGAAGGTGGAGCCAAAGAAGAAGCGAGTTAGGCAGTCAAGACCAGATGCGATTGTCATTCAAGGAGCGACGGGAGTGAGCTACGTGGATATCTTGCGTTCAGTGAAGACCGAACCTCGACTCAAGGATCTAGCTCAATTAGTGAAGGGAATCAGGAAGACCGCGAAAGGCGAACTACTCTTCGAACTGGTGCGCGCTTCTGATCCTAACACGAAGGTCGTGCAAGAGGCTGTGAGCACACTCTTAGGTGACAAGGCGGAAGTCCGGACGCTATCGGAAACCGTGTCGTTAGAGGTTAAAGACATTGATGAGCTGACGACGGAAGCAGAAATCCTGGAGGCTCTGGTCACCCAGTTTGGAGGTACTGACATTAGCCGATCCTCACTACAATCGCTTCGGTCAGCGTATGGAGGCACCCAAACAGCCACACTGAGAGTATCCGGCGGCTTGGCGGGAAGTTACTATCTGCAGGCAAAATCAGGATAGGCTGGGTCATCTGTCGCATTAGACAGAAGGTACAGCCTTTCGCTGCTTCAGATGCATGGAGTTCGGCCATGTAGCAAGTAGATGTACATCCGAGACGGACTGTAAGGACCACTGCTTTAACTGTGGTGGAAGAGGGCACCAGGCCAGGAACTGCAAGGAGGATAAAGCCTGCATGCTGTGCACGAGAAAAGGAGAAAAGGATTGCAAGCACGCAACAAATAGTCCGCTTTGTCCGTATTTCAAGAAGGCTGTCGCTCGGTCACATAAATGATGCGCATATATCAATTAAATTTGAATCACTGCGCAGCGGCCCAGGACCTGCTAGAACAGACCCTTAGGGAAAGGAAAATTGATGTTGCCATTCTATGCGAACCCTACAGACAGAAATCCCCAAATACGTGGGTCGGGGACAGAAATGGTAAGGCAGCGGTGTGGAGTTGCGGGGAAACCCTGCGATGGTGTCAGAAGTAAAGAGCGGTAGCTTTTTTGTTCGAGCCAGGATAGGCCCGATTTACTTCTATAGTTGCTATCTGCCTCCATCCATGGATCTACAAAGCTTCAGGACGGCTGCGGACGAACTTGCGGATGACGCGAGGACAAAGACGCCCTGCCTTATTGCAGGGACTTTAACGCTTGGGCCACGGAGTGGGGGAGTGCGAGGACTAACGACAAAGGTCAAGCTCTGCTGGAGGCGTTGGCAACCCTGGATGTTGTGCTGCTAAATTCTGGCAACCAGTACACGTTTAGTAGGGGTAGTATGGGATCCACCATCGATGTTACTTTCGTAAGTGGCAGCCTTTCACGCAGAGCATCCTGGAAGGTATGCGGGGATTACACGCATAGCGACCACTCTGCGATTATTACGGAGATTGGAGGAAACCTGCTACGGAGAAACACCCCCAGGAGACTCTCATATAATACGAAGTCCTTCGATAGTGAGGTCTTCAATTATATGATCAGAGGAGCAGAGCTCGATGGCACGGTGGAGGTTATGGCCAGCAAGGTAATGGCAAGGATAGCGAGTGCCTGCGATGCCTCAATGTCGAAGAGAGTGCAGGGAGGAAGTCGTCTTCCGCAAGTCCACTGGTGGAACGACGGGATTGCGGACGCAAGGAGAGAGTGCCTCCGAGCTAGGAGAAACTACCAGCGTGCTGCCCCTGGCTCCGCGTATGAGTACCTAAGAGGAGTACACAAAACCAAGAGACGGATTCTGGCAAACCTTATCAAGGAAAGCAAGAAGGCGTCCTTCCAGCATCTGGTGAATGAGGCGGACAACGACCCGTGGGGTATGGCATACAAGCTGACGATGAAGAGGCTGAAAGCGTTTAGAACTCCCAGTCCATCCTGCCCAACCCTCCTTGGCAGGATTGTGCGCGAACTATTCCCACTACAGAGTAGGGTAGGAAGGCCAAATATGTTACTGCAAGGACACCGTATCAGCTTCCCCGCAGTTACTCGGGAAGAGCTCCGGGATGTCCCTAGAGGCATCAAGGTGAACAAGTCGCCCGGCCCCGATGGTATCCCTGGTCTGGCCATCAAAGCCGCCTTGGAGAATTATCCGGAGGACCTGTTGAGGCTGTACAATAGGTGCCTAGAGGAAGGAGTGTTCCCTGCCCGATGGAAAAGCAGTCGCTCGTGCTAATCCCGAAAGGTGGAAACCTCCGGAGGAGCCTTCTTCGTACAGACCGATCTGCTTACTAGACACGGCGGGCAAAGCGCTAGAAACGTTAATACGGGAGCGCCTGGAGGTCGCTATAAACCGTGCAGGGGGCCTATCACCATGGCAGTTTGGTTTCCGGAAGGGTCGCACTACGATTCAGGCTATCAGACAAATTATGGACAAGGCGGAGAAGGCAATCGCGGGGGAGCGCTGGCTCTGGGGCAGTAAGGAGTACTGCCTCATCACCGCACTTGATATAAGAAATGCCTTTAATTCTGCCAGCTGGCATAGGATCCTGCACGCGTTGCAGCATTTCGATATCCCGTGCTATCTCACCCGGATAATCGCAAGTTACCTTAGCGACAGAAAGCTCTGGTACACGACCAGTACAGGCACTGAAAACTACGAGGTCACTGGAGGCGTTCCTCAGGGATCAGTGCTCGGCCCCACCTTGTGGATTGCTATGTACGACGGAGTCCTCCGCCTAAGGTTGCCGGACGGTGTAAATATTGTCGGATTTGCGGACGACATAGCGATCGTGACGGTCGCGAAGCACCTGACAGACATAGAGGCAAAGACGAATACTGCAGTCAAAGCAGTACGGGATTGGCTGGAAGAAGTAGGGCTCCGACTGGCGGAGCATAAAACCGAGGCCGTGTTAGTTACTTCCAGGAAAAGGTGGAGTTTGTTGACATCGTAGTTGGGGATACAACGATACGGTCGCAAGCCACTATGACCTATCTCGGAGTCAAGGTGGACAACAGACTCAACTTTCGAGCACACCTCACGTACGCGGCGAGTAAGGCAGCAACCGCATCCACGGCCTTAGCTCGAATAATGCCGAACACAGGGGGCCCTAGGCAGAAAAGAAGGTTACTGCTCACCAACGTGGTCAGGTCCATCAGCCTTTACGCAGCCCCGATCTGGCTAAAGGGAACGGAGAGCGGTACCTTCCTGAGGCAGATGAACTCGGTGCACAGGATCTGCGCGCTCAGAATGTGCTGCGCATTTCGGACGGTATCGGGAGAAGCTGCGATGGTCCTTGCAGGAACAGCGCCATTCGATCTACAGGCAGCAGAGTGCGCGAAGGCCAGGGATAGAGCCAGCATCATCCAGGAGTGGCAGGCAAGGTGGAACAGCGGCACGAAAGGTCGGTGGACACATCGCCTGATACCGGACGTGTCAATGTGGTTAGACAGAGGTCACGGAGAGATGAACTTTTACCTAACACAATTATTAAGTGGTCACGGGTGTTTTAAGGGATACCTGCACCGTTTCGGCCATGCATCAGACCCTTACTGCGCACACTGCGAGCCGCAGGTGGTGGAAGATGCAGAGCACGTCCTTTTGCACTGCGGACGCTTCGCGGGTGCTAGAGAAGAATTAGAAGTCCGCCTTGAGGGGCGTGTCGAGACGGAGACCGTAGTCGAGCATATGGTAAGCTCGAAGGATAAATGGGTGGCGGTGAACACGATGGCAGTGGCAGTAATGAAGCAGCTAAGAAGAGAAGAAAGAGCGCGAATCGCAGCCAACCCAGAAGAGGGCTGATAAAGGCCGAACCCTCCCCCTGAAGTAATACCTCACGGCAGTTCCGGGGGGAGTGCGTTGAATGCGGGAGAAACAGGCGTTAGCCTGGTTTCGCAGGACCACTTGAACGTACTGCGGTGCGTCAACGTCCATGTTAAAAAACACACACACACACACACACACACACACACACACACACACACACACACACACACACACACACACACACACACACACACACACACCACCAACCTCTGCCGTGTAACGGCGCTCAAAAACAGAGGCCCTGGTGACCGAGTCGGGGTAGTATAACCTCCTCCGACAAAAGTCGTAGGAAATTCTCGGCCAACGTTGGACTGCTTGGTAGAGCGTTATTATATTATATTGAGTATAGCAGATTGGTTAGTGACCGATATTGCTCGTCATGAGCAATATTGAGACGAGTGAGGCGGAAGCTGAGCTGCTGGCAAAGTTCCTCAAGCTTCCAAGAGTCGCAAGATCGCCCCAGAGCGGAGGGCCTGCATCTGCGCCCCCAAAGGTGGATGAGCTTGTGTTTAGCTTTGATGCAGGCGAAGAAGCGGCAACGCCCAAAAGAGCCCGGGAGGATCGGAGTCCTGGTGTCTCATCTGAAGCGGTGCCAAAAAGATTAAGATCCATAGAAGCCTTCAAGAGGCGGTAGAAGAGCTGGGCGAGTTGATCGATGGGCTGATTAAGACATTTACGCCCAGAGAAGTGCGACACGTCACACAAACAAACAAGAATACGTTCGCACGAATCAAAACCGTGCAAATTGAGATGGCAGCTAGTCTAAAGATGTCGGCTGTAGAGACAGTGGAGCAGGTGACTGCAAAGACACTGGATGAAGTCTTCAATAGCGTACGTAGCTCGTCGACGCAGACCTCGCCGAGTAATGCGGTGACCACGGTTGAAGACAAGCGCAAAACTGTTTCGTCCACGAAGCCCATATCCAAGCAGCGTATTTATCCTACGGTTAAAAATAAAGCAGAGAAGGAAAGCGTGCATCAGGATACTCAAGGGCGCAACACCACAAATAAGCCACCGAGAAGACGCAGAAGGCCGGACGCCATTATTATCCAACCCACGGATGGTATATCCTATAGTGAAGTGCTCAAATTGGTGACGCGTAGCAACGATAGCAAGCTACAGAGCGTCGGTGAGCAAGTAAGGCGGGTAAGAAAAACTGCCGGCGACGGACTGATTTTGGAAATGGGGATGAACTCCAAGCCTTCTATGCTAAAATGAAGGATGAATTAAGCGAAGCTCTCGGTTTGAAAGCCAAAGTGAGAGCTCTAACTCAGGAAACCATCCTAGAGATCAGAGATATAGACTGCCTGGTTTCTAAAGAAGACGTGCTGGTAGCCTGTGAAAAACTCAGCCAAGCGAATCTGGAGCTAAGTGCCATCAAAGCACTTAGGCCAGGTTTTGATGGTATGCAGCTGGCAATTGTTAGTATGCCGAAGGAGGCTGCATCATCTATTCTACAGAATGGAAAAATCCGGATAGGCTGGACAAGCTGTAGAGTGAGAGAGAGGTCTGAGAGGCCAGAAAAAGAGGTGCTACAAATGCCTTGAGTTTGGACATATTGCTAAGTTCTGCAAGAGCACGATCGACCGCTCCGGGTGCTGCCTAAGATGCGGTGCGGCTGGCCATAAAGCGGCGCTTTGCAAAAATGCTGCTAAATGCTTCATCTGTGCAGATGCGGGTAAAGAGGATACCAGACATCACGCAGGAAGCAGTCACTGCCCTCTCAAAGGGGTCAGCGGGGTCACGCAGGGGCCAAAATGACTCAAAGGCTCCTGCAGCTCAACTTAAACCACTGCTTGGCGGCCCAAGAGCTACTGAAGCAGACGGTTAGAGAGTTAAAGGTGGATGCTGCTTTGCTGAGCGAACCATATAAGAGAATTCAGAGTCCAAAGTACGTCGAAGACACGGAAGGAAAGGCGTCAATATGGGTATGTGGCCTGGAACAGCCCCAGCTTACTGATGTGCGCTCATCGCGTGGGTTCGTGCGGGCTAGATGGGGGAACCAGTGGCTATACAGCTGTTATCTGGCTCCCAGTCTCACCATCTCAGAATTCGCATCCGTCATGGAGGAGATAGCACTCGATGTAAGGGGAAAGCCACAGGTGATCATCGCTGGTGACTTCAATGCCTGGGCGGAGGAATGGGGTAGCAGCCGGACAAACACCCGAGGACAAACAGTGCTGGAAACCCTTGCCACATTAGACCTGGCCCTCATGAACCATGGCAACGAACACACTTTCACCAGAGCTGGCACTGGATCGGTTATAGATCTAGCATTCGTTAGCTATCCAATTGCTAGAGCAGCGAAATGGGCCATTAGCAATGTCTACACAGCGAGTGATCATAGGGCGATCACGATAGATTTGGTCCATACCGAGTCACCGCGAGCAAATGGACTACAGAGCGGAAAGGCTTACAGAGTTGACACCCTGGACCCGGAAGCTTTCGCTGGATCCTTTGCAGTTCCCAACTGGAGTGACAACGCAGAGGTAAGCGCCGAGCTGCTCATGCGTTCAATCACGGATGCCTGCGACGCTAGCATGGCGGTGCGAAGATCGTGCAAGAGACACCACGTACCAGTATATTGGTGGAACCAGCAGATCGCAGACATAAGAAGGCGATGTATAAGATCGCGAAGGATCCTGCAACGTTCACGAGGCAGAGCTGATTTTGAGGCAAGAAGGCTGGAGTACGCGCTTAATCGCAGGCTGCTGAAGAAGTCCATCTTGAGCAGCAAGAAGGAGAAATTCCTAGAACTTTGCGACGAAGCCGACCGAGACCATCTGGGGAATGGCATACAAAGTGGTGCTTAAAAACTCAAGCCCAATACCTGTGCAGTGCCTAGAGAGGAGGGAGTCCTAAATGGCATAGTGGATGCTCTGTTCACGGGCTCATTCAATGTTCCAACAGTGGAAGATCATGTAGAGCACCGGCTCTATACGGAGGTCCCAGAGGTTACGGTAGAGGAAGTACTGCTGGCAGCGGCAAGAATCAAGGACTCCAAGTCACCTGGGCCGGACGCGATCCCAAATGGCGCGCTGAAGATGGCGATCAGGCTCCAGCCGCAGTGCTTTACAGAAGTTTTGGACAGTGTATGAGGCAAGGTGTCTTTCCCCGCCCATGGAAACTGCAGAATCTGGTGCTGATCCCAAAGCCGAACAAGCCACTTGATTCGCCGTCGTCCTACCGACCGATTTGTCTGCTTGATACAGCAGGCAAAATATTGGAGAGGCTGGTGAGCCATAGGCTAGAGGAGTCTGTCCGACAAGCAGGAGATCTGTCACCCATGCAATATGGTTTCAGAAAGCATCACTCAACCGTAGACGCTATCTCACAAGTAACGGACATAGCAAGGAGAGCCATAGCAGGCAGAAGATGGCGTGGTGGTGCAAAGGAGTACTGCATAGTCATGACTCTGGACGTCAAGAACGCCTTCACTTCTGCAAACTGGAGCTGCATTATAGGAGCCTTAAGGCGGTTCAACACCCCGAGCTACCTAATGGAATTAATTGAGGACTACTTCAGGAAACGCATTCTGAGATATAGAACGGATAACGGAACCAAATCGTTCAACATCACTGGAGGAGTACCGCAAGGATCAGTGTTGGGCCCGCTACTATGGAACATCATGTACGATGACATATTGCGGCTCGACGTTCCAGAGTCTGCAACCATTGTCGGCTTTGCAGACGATGTGGCCTTAGTGGTGACAGCGAAACAACTAGGCGACGCTGAGCTACTTTGTAGTGCAGCGGTTGCCACTGTCAAAGACTGGCTTGCGACAGTGGGGCTGCAATTGGCCGATCACAAGACTGAAGCGGTCCTGATAAGTAGCCGAAAGATCGTCGAAGTGGCTCACATTAACCTTGGTCGGACCTCAATAGTGTCGAGCCGAGCCATTAAATACTTAGGCGTCCTAATCGACACGCGGCTCAGCTTCCGCGAACACCTGACTATGCTGGTAAGAGAGCTGCTGTCGTAGGGCAGGCATTGAGTCGAATAATGCTAAATACGCGCGGCCCTAAGCAAGGTCGGAGACTATTGCTACAAAATGTGGTTAGAGCAACAATGCTCTATGGCGCTCCAGTATGGGTGCAAGCAATGGAGGTGAAGGCGTATAGGCGGAAGATGCAGACGACCTATCGACTCTGCGCGCTGCGAGTCTGCAGTGGCTTCAGGACCATATCGGATGACGCCGCTTTAGTGATAGCTGGCATGATGCCACTGGATACTCTGGCGTTAGAGAGGACTCACAGCTACAATCACAAGAGGGCTAACCAGATGGAGGATGTTCACTACATGTCGACCAATTTTAAGACAGAGTGCCTAAGGAAATGGCAAGATAAGTGGGACACATCTAGTAAGGGCCGCTGGACCCATGCTCTGATCCCAAACATAGGCAAATGGGTCAGCAGAAATTTCGGATTCGTCAACTATCATCTGACGCAGATCCTGAGTGGGCACGGCTGCTTCCGCAGCTACCTATGTAGATTTGGACACGACAGCGACCCGATGTGCCTATATTGCTATCCCGAAGCTGAAGAAACGGCGGAACACATCCTAGTGTGCTGTCGGCGCTTTGCTAGTGAGAGACGAGAGCTCGAAGAAGCGATAGGATGTAGAGTCACGACGGACTGTATTGTGAACCGTATGCTGGAGAAGGAGGAATACTGGTCAGCGGTATGCAGCTATGCAGAGAAAGTGACCACCGCACTACGAATTCTCGAAAGGGAACGTACCCGCAGGCGTAACGGAGGGGAGTGAGCTCCCGTCAAGGTATCGTGAAGCAATACCTCACGGCAGTACCACGAGAATTTCCTTGACAGTTTTCTTTCTAACCTTTTTCTATATTCTAGTGCCTAATGTTATGTTATATTTATTATATTTAGTATTAGATCTAGTTCCTCCGAGTAAAAACACACACACACACACACACACACACACACACACACACACACACACACACACACACACACACACACACACACACACACACACACACACACACACACACACACACACACACACACACACACACACAGCCAACCACTGCTTGTCGTAAAAGCGACTAAAGTGGTATCAAGGCCGAGCCCAGTACCGCCTTGATTAGGATACTGGAAACACCACCTCTGACTTGATGAGTTGGGCTGACAATCACAGTATTCTAGTATCTGAGTAGACAGAGTGATATCTTGTCGAAACGACTACTAGGCTAATGCTGTGATTGCCCCCGTCCCGTTAAAATCGTGGCTGACCTCTAGGCACGCTCAATGGTTCGTCCCCATTCAGTTGGGCGTACAGGCTCAGTTGAGAATACTCCTGACCTACGTGGATCTGGCTCTGAACATACGACCCCATGAAGGCGTATGTCAACCCTCGCATGGCCTCCCTGTTACATAGACAACCATGAGATCATTAGACACGACTGCACTACGAACATTGATAACGACTTAGAGTTGGGACCCAATCACAACGATGTTTACAACAAGAGAAGGAAGGAAGGGAGGAGAGGAGAGAGAGATGAGAGATTTGCATGAGTCAGCGGATCGACAGCGATCGGAAGGAGTGGCGAAGGTTGACCCGTTCGCAAGGAAGTCAAGGGTTTCGCACTCGCCGATAAGAGTGCCAGTAATTGCTGCGGTATCTGTGACATCTGAACGAGCGTCCGAATCGGTTACAGGTTTGGAAGCACAGCAGGGAGAACAACGACCCCGCCAATGCAACTTAACCTTAAGGTTGCGCAAACGCAGAGGTCAAAATCAGTCCCACCATCGGACAACCCTACGAAGGAGGGCTCGTCGACGCTAAGACCGGACCCGGCGAAATTCTCGGTACTCGGGGATAAAATAGGACTGCTTAACGAGATGCTCGAGGGTCGGAGATCTATTCATCAACCAATGAGGAATCTGATCGAGGAGATCACAAACCTGTACAAGGAGATTAAGGTGGATAGCCTCGGCACCTCTTCGCCCGTGCAGAAAGGCGAAGACAAATCATCCCAGAAGAGAAACGTTGGAAAGGAGTCGTCAAGCAACCCCGGAGGCGGAAAGGTGACAGCCCCGCAGACACAGCGGCAACAGTTGCGTCCCGCGCAAGGAGCCAATGATACAGGCTGGTAAACCTATGAAGGAAAACAAGGCAAGAGAGGGTAGATGCAAAGGCGGCGATAAGCAGCAGCGCGAGAGTTGGACGAAGGTGGAGCCAAAGAAGAAGCGAGTTAGGCAGTCAAGACCAGATGCGATTGTCATTCAAGGAGCGACGGGAGTGAGCTACGTGGATATCTTGCGTTCAGTGAAGACCGAACCTCGACTCAAGGATCTAGCTCAATTAGTGAAGGGAATCAGGAAGACCGCGAAAGGCGAACTACTCTTCGAACTGGTGCGCGCTTCTGATCCTAACACGAAGGTCGTGCAAGAGGCTGTGAGCACACTCTTAGGTGACAAGGCGGAAGTCCGGACGCTATCGGAAACCGTGTCGTTAGAGGTTAAAGACATTGATGAGCTGACGACGGAAGCAGAAATCCTGGAGGCTCTGGTCACCCAGTTTGGAGGTACTGACATTAGCCGATCCTCACTACAATCGCTTCGGCCAGCGTATGGAGGCACCCAAACAGCCACACTGAGAGTATCCGGCGGCTTGGCGGGAAGTTACTATCTGCAGGCAAAATCAGGATAGGCTGGGTCATCTGTCGCATTAGACAGAAGGTACAGCCTTTTCGCTGCTTCAGATGCATGGAGTTCGGCCATGTAGCAAGTAGATGTACATCCGAGACGGACTGTAAGGACCACTGCTTTAACTGTGGTGGAAGAGGGCACCAGGCCAGGAACTGCAAGGAGGATAAAGCCTGCATGCTGTGCACGAGAAAAGGAGAAAAGGATTGCAAGCACGCAACAAATAGTCCGCTTTGTCCGTATTTCAAGAAGGCTGTCGCTCGGTCACATAAATGATGCGCATATATCAATTAAATTTGAATCACTGCGCAGCGGCCCAGGACCTGCTAGAACAGACCCTTAGGGAAAGGAAAATTGATGTTGCCATTCTATGCGAACCCTACAGACAGAAATCCCCAAATACGTGGGTCGGGGACAGAAATGGTAAGGCAGCGGTGTGGAGTTGCGGGGAAACCCTGCGATGGTGTCAGAAGTAAAGAGCGGTAGCTTTTGTTCGAGCCAGGATAGGCCCGATTTACTTCTATAGTTGCTATCTGCCTCCATCCATGGATCTACAAAGCTTCAGGACGGCTGCGGACGAACTTGCGGATGACGCGAGGACAAAGACGCCCTGCCTTATTGCAGGGGACTTTAACGCTTGGGCCACGGAGTGGGGGAGTGCGAGGACTAACGACAAAGGTCAAGCTCTGCTGGAGGCGTTGGCAACCCTGGATGTTGTGCTGCTAAATTCTGGCAACCAGTACACGTTTAGTAGGGGTAGTATGGGATCCACCATCGATGTTACTTTCGTAAGTGGCAGCCTTTCACGCAGAGCATCCTGGAAGGTATGCGGGGATTACACGCATAGCGACCACTCTGCGATTATTACGGAGATTGGAGGAAACCTGCTACGGAGAAACACCCCAGGAGACTCTCATATAATACGAAGTCCTTCGATAGTGAGGTCTTCAATTATATGATCAGAGGAGCAGAGCTCGATGGCACGGTGGAGGTTATGGCCAGCAAGGTAATGGCAAGGATAGCGAGTGCCTGCGATGCCTCAATGTCCAAGAGAGTGCAGGGAGGAAGTCGTCTTCCGCAAGTCCACTGGTGGAACGACGGGATTGCGGACGCAAGGAGAGAGTGCCTCCGAGCTAGGAGAAACTACCAGCGTGCTGCCCTGGCTCCGCGTATGAGTACCTAAGAGGAGTACACAAAACCAAGAGACGGATTCTGGCAAACCTTATCAAGGAAAGCAAGAAGGCGTCCTTCCAGCATCTGGTGAATGAGGCGGACAACGACCCGTGGGGTATGGCATACAAGCTGACGATGAAGAGGCTGAAAGCGTTTAGAACTCCCAGTCCATCCTGCCCAACCCTCCTTGGCAGGATTGTGCGCGAACTATTCCCACTACAGAGTAGGGTAGGAAGGCCAAATATGTTACTGCAAGGACACCGTATCAGCTTCCCGCAGTTACTCGGGAAGAGCTCCGGGATGTCGCTAGAGGCATCAAGGTGAACAAGTCGCCCGGCCCCGATGGTATCCCTGGTCTGGCCATCAAAGCCGCCTTGGAGAATTATCCGGAGGACCTGTTGAGGCTGTACAATAGGTGCCTAGAGGAAGGAGTGTTCCCTGCCCGATGGAAAAGCAGTCGCTCGTGCTAATCCCGAAAGGTGGAAACCTCCGGAGGAGCCTTCTTCGTACAGACCGATCTGCTTACTAGACACGGCGGGCAAAGCGCTAGAAACGTTAATACGGGAGCGCCTGGAGGTCGCTATAAACCGTGCAGGGGGCCTATCACCATGGCAGTTTGGTTTCCGGAAGGGTCGCACTACGATTCAGGCTATCAGACAAATTATGGACAAGGCGGAGAAGGCAATCGCGGGGGAGCGCTGGCTCTGGGGCAGTAAGGAGTACTGCCTCATCACCGCACTTGATATAAGAAATGCCTTTAATTCTGCCAGCTGGCATAGGATCCTGCACGCGTTGCAGCATTTCGATATCCCGTGCTATCTCACCCGGATAATCGCAAGTTACCTTAGCGACAGAAAGCTCTGGTACACGACCAGTACAGGCACTGAAAACTACGAGGTCACTGGAGGCGTTCCTCAGGGATCAGTGCTCGGCCCCACCTTGTGGATTGCTATGTACGACGGAGTCCTCCGCCTAAGGTTGCCGGACGGTGTAAATATTGTCGGATTTGCGGACGACATAGCGATCGTGACGGTCGCGAAGCACCTGACAGACATAGAGGCAAAGACGAATACTGCAGTCAAAGCAGTACGGGATTGGCTGGAAGAAGTAGGGCTCCGACTGGCGGAGCATAAAACCGAGGCCGTGTTAGTTACTTCCAGGAAAAGGTGGAGTTTGTTGACATCGTAGTTGGGGATACAACGATACGGTCGCAAGCCACTATGACCTATCTCGGAGTCAAGGTGGACAACAGACTCAACTTTCGAGCACACCTCACGTACGCGGCGAGTAAGGCAGCAACCGCATCCACGGCCTTAGCTCGAATAATGCCGAACACAGGGGCCCTAGGCAGAAAAGAAGGTTACTGCTCACCAACGTGGTCAGGTCCATCAGCCTTTACGCAGCCCCGATCTGGCTAAAGGGAACGGAGAGCGGTACCTTCCTGAGGCAGATGAACTCGGTGCACAGGATCTGCGCGCTCAGAATGTGCTGCGCATTTCGGACGGTATCGGGAGAAGCTGCGATGGTCCTTGCAGGAACAGCGCCATTCGATCTACAGGCAGCAGAGTGCGCGAAGGCCAGGATAGAGCCAGCATCATCCAGGAGTGGCAGGCAAGGTGGAACAGCGGCACGAAAGGTCGGTGGACACATCGCCTGATACCGGACGTGTCAATGTGGCTAGACAGAGGTCACGGAGAGATGAACTTTACCTAACACAATTATTAAGTGGTCACGGGTGTTTTAAGGATACCTGCACCGTTTCGGCCATGCATCAGACCCTTACTGCGCACACTGCGAGCCGCAGGTGGTGGAAGATGCAGAGCACGTCCTTTGCACTGCGGACGCTTCGCGGGTGCTAGAGAAGAATTAGAAGTCCGCCTTGAGGGGCGTGTCGAGACGGAGACCGTAGTCGAGCATATGGTAAGCTCGAAGGATAAATGGGTGGCGGTGAACACGATGGCAGTGGCAGTAATGAAGCAGCTAAGAAGAGAAGAAAGAGCGCGAATCGCAGCCAACCCAGAAGAGGGCTGATAAAGGCCGAACCCTCCCCTGAAGTAATACCTCACGGCCGTTCCGGGGAGTGCGTTGAATGCGGGAGAAACAGGCGTTAGCCTGGTTTCGCAGGACCACTTGAACGTACTGCGGTGCGTCAACGTCCATGTTAAAAACACACACACACACACACACACACACACACACACACACACACACACACACACACACACACACACACACACACACACACACACACACACACACACACACACACACACACACACACACACACACACACACACACACACACACACACACACACACACACACACACACACACACACACACACACACACACACACACACACACACACACACACACACACACACACACACACACACACACACACACACACACACACACGCACACACACACACACACACACACACACACACACACACACACACACACACACACACACACACACACACACACACACACACACACACACACACACACACACACACACGCACACACACACACACACACACACACACACACACACACACACACACACACACACACACACACACACACACACACACACACACACACACACACACACACACACACACACACACACACACACAAGGCCGAGCCCAGAACAGCCTTGATTAGGATACTGGGAAACACCACTTCTGATTTGAAGAGTTGGGCTGACAGTCACAGTATTCTAGTATCTGAGTAGACAGAGTGATATCTTGTCGAAACGACTACTAGGCTAATGCTGTGACTGCCCCCGTCCCGTTAAAATCGTGGCTGACCTTTAAGCACGCTTAATGTTGCGTCCCCATTCAGTTGGGCGTACAGGCTCAGTTCAGACTGCTCCTGATTTACGTGGATCTGGCACTGAACATACGACCCCATGAAGGCGTATGTCAACCCTCGCATGGCCTCCCTGCTACATAGACAACCATGAGATCATTAGACACGACTGTATTACGAACATTGATAACGACTTAGAGTAGGGACCCAATCACAACAATGTTGACAACAAGCAAAGGAAGGAAGGGAGAAGAGGAGAGAGAGAGGAGAGATATACAGGAGTCTGCGGATCGATCGGAAGGAGTGGCGAATGCTGACCCGTTCGCAAGGAAGCCAAGGGTTTCACACTCGCCGATAAAAGTGCCTGTAATTGCAGCGGTATCTGCGCCATCTGAACGGGCGCCCGTATTGGCTGCAGTTGCGCAGATGCAGAGGTCAAAGCCAGTCCCACCATCGGACAACCCTATGAAGGAGAGCTCGTCGACACTGGACCCGGCGAAATCTTCAGAACTTGGGGTGCACGGTACTAGCAATGGGATTACCGATCTCATCATCGTCCCGACTCAAAAGTTTGGAACCAGATCACCACCTGTCTCGCCTTTACGGCCTGTGGATCTGTCCACGGCATGGCAAAATGATGATCTGCTTAGTATCCTCAATAAAATGCAAAGCAGAATCAGCGTACTCACGGCAGCATTCGAGACTCAGCGACACGTCACTAAGGTATCAAAGGACGCAATAGCTGAACTCGCCGCTCTCAATAACAGAGCACTAAAGCTACAGGAAGGAAACGCAAAGGAGGTTCTCGCCAGGAATGTTAGCACCCAAACAGAGAGCCTTAAGAAAAAACGGACGCCTGTAGCCAAGGAACCGGAAGAAAAGAAGGCGATACCCCAAAATAATAATGGGCAACATAGCAAAAGATGGAACCAAATAAGAAGACATCATATGCTGAAGTGATCAAGAAGCCGAGCCCCAATAGCAAAAGCTTTGAGTGGAAGAAGGTGCAGCCTAAAAAGCTGCGCAAGAAACCAGAGGCGCTTATAGTGACCAAGACGGGAGAGACTACGTATGTAGAAATACTACGGAAATTGAAGGGGGACCCGAGTCTGATAGATATAGGAAAACAAGTCCAAAAAATTAGACGGACCCAGAAGGGAGAACTAATCCTGGAATTGGAGCGAAAATCAGGTCCACTAGCTAATAAGATCAGAGAGGGCATAGAGAATTCCCTGAACGAACTAGCCTCAGTTCGCTCGGGATCACAGAAGACCACCTTACTGTGTACTGGTATGGACGAGGCAACGACTGCCGAAGACCTTGCCCTATGCCTTAAGACTCAGTTTGGTGAGATCTCAAAGCCGGATGTGCGAGGCATGAGAAAAATGCGTGATGGGACCCAAGTAGCCACGTTAATGCTGGATATAGCTGACGCTACCACGGTACTAAAGAAGGGTACCGTAACCGTGGGATGGTCTAGGTGTCGGATCACCCAAGACACTAGGCCAATGCGATGCTTTAGATGCTTAGGCTTCGGGCACCGCGCAAGCAACTGCAGGGATACAGATCGCTCAGATTGCTGCCTACGATGTGGAGGCAGGGGACATAAAGCTAAAGGCTGTGTAGAACAGTATAAATGCCTAATCTGCAGCGAGGATAGGAACCATGCGACTGGTGGTTTTGCGTGTCCAAAATACAAGAAGGCCAAAAAACAGGAAGGAGTAAGGAGCCAGCACCATGCAGAGCCAACTTAGAATTGCCCAGCTGAACGTAAACCACCTGCGCGGCTGCCCAGAGCCTACTACAACAAACCGCAGTGGAACGCAAGGTAGATGTCCTTTTGTTGAGTGAGCCCTACATCTCTAGTGGGGGGAACGCAGACATTATACTAGACGAGCGAGGAAAGGCGGCGGTAAAATGCTGCACCGGAATACACGTACAGGAAGTTCAGTCCGCTCCCCATCGTGGCTTTGCGTATGCAAAATTGAAGGGGGTTCATTTCTACAGCGTCTACGCCCCTCCGAGCGATAGTTATGACCAATTCGAAGAGATGCTGGAGCATCTGGTACAACATGCGAGAGTAAGAGGGCCAGCGGTTATAGCGGGCGACTTCAACGCCTGGGCAGTAGAATGGGGGAGCCGAACATCGAATCAACGAGGTAGGGCAGTCATTAATGCAATGAGTCAGCTCGACCTGATATTGCTGAACGACGGACTCAAACCAACATTTGACAACGACAGAGGCTCATCATACATTGACGTCACCTTCGCCAGCAGGGCTGTAGCAGGAATGCGAAGTGGGAGGTACTTGACGACGTAACAATGAGTGACCATGCATTGATTGTTTTTAATGTTACACTGACGTGCGTGATAAGCAAACAACGAATAAGTGAGTTAGGACGGGCATGGGACGTCAACAAAATTGACAATGACATGCTAAATTACGTTATTGACGATCTGGAAAACCCAATTGGACCTGCAGAGACAATGGTATCAAACCTTACGCAATCACTAAGAAGGATATGCGATGCAACAATGCCGCGTAGAACGCGAAAGAAGACTAAACCACCAGTATATTGGTGGAGTGACTCCCTTAGGGAATTGAGGACGGAGTGCTTCACAGCGAGGAGACGGGCACAGCGGGCACGGGGGCGCGAAACCACTCGCACATGGTTGACCGCCATAGAATAGCTCGTGCCACGTTGAAAAAAGCCATTGCAAAAGCCAAAGCCGAGGCGTTCAAGGACCTGCTCGCAAGTGTTGACGAGAACCCATGGGGCCCGGCATATAAAATCGTCTACAAGAGGATTAAATCAGCAGGGAAGAAAATATATATGGAGCCCGATGTCATGGCGAACATCGTAGAGAGCTGTTTCCCAAGCAAACATCCCTATGGCAGCCGGCGCAGGTATCTCCTGGAGCACTTTTTCCTTGCATCACTCCTGAGGAAATTCTACAAGCCGCTAGCAGGATAAAGCCCGGTAAGGCCCCTGGACTTGACGGTATCCCAGGGATAGTTGTGAAAGCCGTTGCAGTAGCCAAACCGGACATATTCAGCAGCACCTTCCAACAATGTCTCATGGAAGGGATATTCCCGAGCACATGGAAAGAGCAGAAACTTGTTCTTATTCCGAAAGGGAAGGGCGGCACATCCAACGCCAGTGGTTACCGCCCACTCTGCCTGCTGGATATTGCGGAAAGCTATTCGAGCGAATAATCTACAGTAGGATAGAATCTTTTACGGAGGGACCTAATGGACTGGCCCATCAACAGTATGGCTTCCGAAAGGGAATGAGCACTCTTGACGCATTGGCCAACGTCCGGGATATTGCACAAAATGCACTAGCGGGAGAAAGATGGCTAGGAGGAGCAAAGAAATACTGTGCTATCGTCACTTTAGACGTGAAGAACGCCTTTAACACAGCAAGATGGACCAGTATTCTTAGTGCCATGAGGTCCATGGGAATCCCAGATTACCTAAAGGGTATAATTGGCAGCTATTTTAGGGACCGAGTACTTTGGTACGAAACGACCGATTCCCAAAAAGTACCAAGTCACCTCGGGAGTTCCGCAGGGTCGGTCCCGGACCAATTCTGTGGAACATTATGTATAATGGTATCCTGACCATCAGTACACCTCGTGATACGCAGCTACACTGCTTTGCGGACGACGT
Organism: Drosophila sulfurigaster albostrigata; assembly: GCF_023558435.1. NCBI lineage: Eukaryota > Metazoa > Arthropoda > Insecta > Diptera > Drosophilidae > Drosophila > Drosophila sulfurigaster. Next base: position 132,055 of record NW_026909665.1, on the reverse strand, counting down.
GGCATCACTGCCGTAGCCAAGACACTGGTAGAACTGCAATCTCTTTGCAATAATACCATTGTAGCAGCTACTGGCTGGTTACAGAATGTAGGGCACACACACACACACACACACACACACACACACACACGCACACACACACACACACACACACGCACACACACACACACACACACACACACACACACACACACACACACACACACACACACACACACACACACACACACACACACACACACACACACACACACACACACACACACACACACACACACACACACACACACACACACACACACACACACACACACACACACACACACACACACACACACACACACACACACACACACACACACACACACACACACACACACACACACACACACACACACACACACACACACACACACACACACACACACACACACACACACACACACACACACACACACACACACACACACACACACATCACACACAAGGCAAGGCAAAAGACATAAGATCGCGAAGGATCCTGCAACGATCAAGAGGCAGAGCCGACTTCGAAGCAAGAAGACTGGAGTATGCGGCTAATCGTAGGCTGCTGAAAAGTCCATTCTAAGCAGTAAGAAGGAGAAATTCTTAGAACTATGCGACGAAGCCGAGACAGATATCTGGGGAATGGCCTACAAACTGGTTCTGAAAAGACTTAAGCCAAACGTCTCATCAGTGCCCAGAGAAGAGGTCGTCCTTGATAGCATAGTGGATGCGCTGTTCACGGGCTCCTTCACTGTCCCTCAGTCGAAGATCACGTAGAGCCACAGCTCTACACGGAGGTACCGGATGTGACAGTAGACGAAGTGCTGCGAGCAGCGGCAAAAATCAAGGACTCCAAGTCTCCTGACCAGACGCGATTCCAAATCGGGTGCTGAAGTTGGCTATCAGGCTCAACCCGGATTGCTTTGTAGAAGTGTTTGGGAAGTGTCTGAGACAAGGAGTCTTCCCCCGCCCATGGAAGTTGCAGAACCTGGTGTTGATCCCAAAGCCGAACAAGCCACTTGATTCGCCGTCGTCCTACCGACCGATTTGCTTGCTTGATACAGCAGGCAAAATATTGGAGAGGCTGGTGAGCCATAGACTAGAGGAATCTATCCGTCAAGCAGGAGATCTCTCACCCATGCAATACGGATTCAGAAAGGAGCACTCAACAGTAGACGCTATCTCACACGTAGCAGACATTGCAGAAGAAGAGCCATCGCAGGAAGCAGATGGCGTGGTGGTGCTAAGGAGTATTGTATTGTAATGACTCTTGACGTTAAGAACGCCTTTAACTCTGCAAAATGGAGCTGCATTATTGAGGCCTTAAGGCGGTTCAACACTCCGAGCTACTTAATGGGAATATTAGAAGACTATTTTAGGAAGCGCATCCTGATGTATAGAACGGAAAACGGAACAAAATCGTTTAATATCACTGGAGGAGTTCCGCAAGGATCCGTGTTGGGCCCGCTGCTATGGAACACCATGTACGACGGCATACTGCGCCTTGAAGTTCCAGAGAGGGTAACAATTGTAGGATTTGCAGACGATGTGGCCTTAGTGGTGACAGCTAAACACTTGGCGACGCTGAGCTACTTTGTAGCGCAGCAGTAGCCACTGTCAAGGACTGGCTTGCGACAGTGGGGCTGCAATTAGCTGACCACAAAACAGAAGCGGTCCTTATAAGCAGTCGTAAAATCGTCGAAGTGGCTCACATAAACCTTGGTCGGACATCCATAGTGTCGAGCCGAGCCATCAAGTACCTAGGCGTCCTAATCGACACGAGGCTAAGCTTCCGCGAACACCTGGAGTATGCTGGAAAGAGAGCCGCTGTCGTAGGGCAGGCCTTGAGCAGAATAATGATAAATACGCGCGGCCCCAAGCAAGGACGGCGCCTTCTTCTGCAAAATGTGGTTCGAGCAACAATGCTCTACGGCGCTCCAGTATGGGTGCAAGCAATGGAGGTAAAGGCGTACAGGAGGAAGATGCAGTCAACCTATCGACTCTGCGCGTTGCGGGTCTGTAGTGGCTTCAGAACCATCTCGGACGACGCCGCTTTAGCCTTAGCAGGCATGATGCCACTGGACATACTGGCGCTAGAGATGTCCAATAGCTACAGGCATAAAAGGGAGAATAGGCTGGAAGGCGAACACAACGCGCCGTCCTATTTTAAAGCAGAGTGCCTAAGGAAATGGCAGGAAAAGTGGGACCTATCTGGCAAGGGCCGCTGGACCCATGCCCTAATCCCAAACATAGGTAAATGGGTCAGCAGGAAATTCGGCTTCGTCAACTTCCACCTGACACAGATTCTGAGTGGGCACGGCTGCTTCCGCAGCTATCTGTATAGATTTGGACACGAAAGTGACCCGATGTGCTTATGGTGCCACCCCGAAGTCGAAGAAACGGCGGAGCACATCTTAGTGTGCTGTCGGCGCTTTTCTTGCGAGCGACGAGAGCTTGAAAGAGCAATAGGATGTAGTGTCACAACGGCCTCTGTTGTGAACCGTATGATGGAGAAAGAAGAGTACTGGTCAGCGGTATGCAGCTATGCAGAGAAAGTGACCACCGCACTACGGACTCTAGAGAGGGAACGTACCCGCAGGCGAAGTGGAGGGGAGTGAGCTCCCGTCAAGGTCTCGTGAAGCAATACCTCACGGCAGTACCACGAGAATCCCCTTGGCAGTTTATCTTTCTTTCTTTCCTTCTATCTTTTATCCACTACTTTAATTTATGTTACATTTACTATTATATCTAGTTTATACCGAATAAAACACACACACACACACACACACACACACACACACACACACACACACACACACACACACACACACACACACACACACACACACACACACACACACACACACACACACACACACACAGGCACACACACACACACACACACACACACACACACACACACACACACACACACACACACACACACACACACACACACACACACACACACACACACACACACACACACACACACACACACACACACACACACACGTGTGGATGGCGAACAATAGAATTCTCCACAGTATACCCGCTTGTCGTACGAGGCGACTAAAGGGTGAACAAAACGGTGTTGGTCGTGACCGATTGGCGCCTCACAGCGGAAAGACTCTGACTGCCTCTAACTTGGTAGGGCCAGATCGATTCCAATCGTAGCTCGACAAGTAGCTCGCTACCGCCGACCACTAGGGTCAGGTAACGCCCGGTAGCCCTCTGAACACCCGTCCAAGGGCCAGCAAAAGCGAGAAGGCGATCATGGTCTGGCAGTGAGACCTTAAACAAATGCTATGGGTGATTCCCAGAATATAATAATCAATATGGAAGGTCCTAAAGGAACCAACTTTACGGTGCAGGAGTCGGATCCCCAGTACCGGCGACTGCGAGGGGTGTGCAAGCGGGCCCCCGGTCGTCGTCATCCAGCGACCGCAATGCTCCGGTGGTGGCAAACTTGGCTACCGTTGCAGATTCAGCGACAAGCAGCAAATCAAAGGAGAAACTTGAGGAGGGAGGATATAGCTCAGAGCTTACTATTGATCCATTCATAAAAGCAGCAAGATAGCTAGATCTCCAAAGTTGGCTACACCAGGAGCCCAATTATATAGCCGTAGTCCAGCTATAACTACTGATGTAGCAGCGCTGACACGAACAGCCTTAACAGAAGATGGTCCACCCGAGAAGGGGTCGAGCTTCTATCTCTTGGGACAGAAAATAAGGGATTTGAGCAAGATGCTAGAGGGTCGTCGGACCATACATATGCCTATGAGAGACCTCATTGACAGCATAATGGGCCTTTACACGGCGGCGGATGAGGAGATGCTCTCAACTGCAACCCTCAATCAGACAATGCCGAATCTTCAAGCTATAGGTGCGTCGAAACACCAAACAGCAAGCGAAGGAACCGTAGACTCGCCTAGAGAAGGCAAGAGAACTAGAAGTGACCGAGGCGAACTCCTTTCTCCACCACCAAGGTCAAAGAAATCTAAGGCTCCGGTTAAAACCAATCCCAGGATAGCGACACAGGTTAATCCCCAAAACGACGGTGTCGAAACACATTCAGCGAGTAAGGATGGAGCGGCTGCTGAAACAGAGCAAGGTAACACTTGGAAAACGGTGCGAAAGAAGAATAGACACGAGAAGCACACCAGAAACGCAAGGGTAGAATCGGCAAAGCCTGACGCAGTGATTGTGAGCGCACCTGCGAATACATCGTACGCTGATATACTGCGCTCAGTCAAATCAGAGCCAAAATTGAAAGAGCTGGGTCAGCATGTTAGGGGCATCCGAAAGACGCTGAAAGGAGAGCTGCTCTTTGAACTATCAAAGCCTTCGGACCCCAACACGAAAGTATTCCAGGAGGCAATAAAAGAGTTCCTGGGCCCATCAATAGATGTCAGATCGCTGACGAAAATGACTTCAATCGAAGTAAAAGACTTGGACGAAGTGACTTCTGGAGAGGAACTGTTGGAAGCCATAATCACCCAATTTGGCGAGATCGGGGTGAATCAATCCAGCATTATAACGATTCGCAGATCGTATGGAAGCAGGCAGACAGCTAGTCTAAGAATCCCAGTCGACTCAGCGGCGAAGCTACTAAAGGCAGGCAAACTGCGTGTAGGATGGAATACGTGTCGTATAAGGCGTAAGATACAGCCAATACGCTGCTACAGGTGTATGGAATTCGGACATATACAAAGCAGGTGTACAGCGGAAGCAGATTGTTCGGGAAATTGCTACAATTGCGGAGAGGCAGGCCACCAGGCCAAAACATGCTCGAAAAAGCCGAAATGCATACTGTGTAGCAGGAAAGGGGAAGAAGATTCGGCGCACACGACTACCAGCATACGGTGCCCGTACCAGAGCAAGGCGCGTTCACGGTCAAATTAGCAATGGTTCGGATTTATCAACTAAATTTAAACCACTGTGAAGCAGCACAGGATCTACTGCTGCAGACTGTAAGGAAAAAAGTCGATGTTGCCATTCTGAGCGAACCATATCGCATAAAATCTCCCAATACGTGGGCTGGAGACAAGTTGCGCAAGGCAGTAGTGTGGACCTGCGGGCAGCGCCCGCTACAGCTGATGGAAACCAAGATGGAGTCAGGGTTTGTCAGGGCAAAGATAGATACACTATACGTTTATAGTTGCTACCTTGCCCCATCGCTTAGCATGGAGGACTATCTGTCCATTTTGGACAAGCTGGTAATGGATGCCAGAGATAAATGCCCATGCCTCATTGGGGTGACTTCAATGCTTGGGCAACGGAGTGGGGCAGCTTAGTCACAAACCAGAGAGGACGTGCGGTTTTAGAGGCATTTGCGGCTTTGGACGTTGTCCTTTTAAATAGGGGCGGTGAGCACACATTTAGCAGAGGGAACGCAGGATCCATTATCGACCTGACCTTTCTTAGCAGTAGCCTGGCTCCAAGAGCCTCCTGGAAGGTCTGTAGGACTTCACCTACAGCGATCACCAAGCCATCATTACTGATATAAGGAAACGACCCGAAGTTGCGGCAGTTCCGAGAGTAACCAGGTACCGAGAGAACACTCTTGACATCGACATGTTCGAGCATATGATGCAAGGGTTGCAACTTAGCGGCACGGCGACTGACATGACCAAGCAGATCATGTCTCAGTTGACACGAGCATGCAATGCCTCAATGAAGAAGGTCGGGAACGGAGCAAAGCATCAGCCGGTGTACTGGTGGACTAACGAAATTGCAGTGGCTCGGAGAGAATGCTGTCAGGCACGAAGATCTCTTCAGAGAGCCCTCAAACGCGGAAATCCAGACGCGTCTTCGCTATTGCTCGAGCTAAAGACAAAAGGCGAACACTGAAAGGTCTAATTAAAGCAAGCAAGAAGCGACTCTTCCTGGAGCTGTGTGACCAAGCCGAACAGGACCCTTGGGGATCGGCCTACAAGATTACGATGAGGAAGTTGAATGCCTTCTCATCGCCAAGCCCGAAGTGCCCAGAACTCTTGAGGAAAATAGTGTCTCATCTGTTCCCACAGCAACCAGCCCGAAACGACAACAATGAGGTTGCAGGACTTGTTGACTGAACAGTATTCAGTTTGACGAAGTCTCGGATAGAGAGGTCTTAGCAGCAGCGCACAGGATAAAACCTGGTAAATCCCTGGACCAGATGGCATCCCGAGTGCCATTATCAAAAGAGCAATGGAGCTGAAACCGGCATATTTCAGTACGGTGGTCAACTCGTGCTTCAGGGAGGAGATTTCCCATTCGATGGAAAAAACAGGACCTGGTCCTTATTCCAAAAGGAGGCAAACCACCGGATGACCCTTCAGCCTACCGGCCAATCTGTCTGCTGGACATCGTAGGCAAGGTACTCGAACGCGTTATTTGCACGCGACTGGAAGCCGAGGTTGACATCAAAGGGGTCTTTCACCATATCAATTTGGTTTCAGAAAGGCACACTCCACACAACAAGCGGTACAGGTGGTCTCACACATAGCAGCCACAGCAATAGAGGGTAAGCGGTGGCTCTGGGGTACCAAGCAGTATTGCCTAGTGGTCACTCTAGATGTCAAGAACGCTTTTAACTCCGCCAACTGGGGGAGAATCATGCAATGCCTGATCCAAAGGAACATTGAGCCGCACATCGTCCGCATAATAGGCAGTTACCTCGAAGGAAGGTCACTACGCTACCGGACCAACCACGGAAGCGTCAACCAAGTAGTTACTGGAGGGTTCCACAAGGCTCAGTTCTTGGTCCGACGCTGTGGAACTTAATGTACGACGGAATACTGAGACTTGATCTGCCGGAAGGGGTTAAGATTGTAGGCTTCGCTGATGACATCGCGATCGTGGCAGTCGCCAAGCATAAGCACGAAGTTGAAAACAGCGCTAATACAGCAATAAAAACGGCGGAGAGATGGCTAGCAGACGCAGGCCTTAGCCTAGCCGAGCACAAAACGGAGGCAGTCCTGATAAGCTCCAGGAAAATGGTGGAGACCGCTAGCATAATTGTGGGAAGCACAAGTATTTGCTCAAGGCCTGCACTTAAGTACCTGGGAGTTATGCTAGACAGGAGGCTCTCGTTTAAGGACCACTTGAGCTACATAGGCCAAAAAGCCTCAGTGGCGTGTATTGCGCTTGCTCGCATAATGCCTAACACCAGAGGACCGAAGCAACTACGGAGACGCCTACTGACTGGAGTGGTGAGGTCGATCACAACGTACGCAGCACCCATATGGGCTGCGGCTACGACTAAAAGACATTCATTAAAGAAGTGGGAGCACTCTACAGACTCTGCGCTATTAGAGTTGCCAGTGCGTTTCGCACAGTCTCTGGGGAAGCAGCGCACGTGATAGCGGGCATCACTCCGTTCGATCTGCTGGTCACCGAGATCAGCAGAAAATACTGCACAGGAAATCACCTCACAAGCCGTCAGATCATGCTGATCGAGTGGCAACAACGGTGGACCGAAGCTCCCAAGGGAAGATGGACATGGAAACTGATTCCATCGGTCGAAGCGTGGGTAGATAGAAGACACGGCCAAACAAACTTCTATCTGACGCAGTTCCTTAGTGGACACGGGTGTTTCCGAGCATATCTTCATCGCTTTGGGCACGCTGACGATCCATCATGCCCAAGGTGTGGAGTAGGCGTCACGGAAGACGCGGGACACATCATCTTCGCCTGCCCCAGGTTTGAAAGGGAAAGAAGAGAAGCCGAAGAGGTGCTGGGCGAGTCCCTATCTCCAGATAGGATGGTGCCACTAATGTTGGCAAACGCCGATAATTGTCGCAGGCGACTTCAACGCTTGGGCAGTCGATTGGGGTAGCATGGTCACCAACCAAAGAGGGCGATTGGTGGTCGAAGCCTTTGCTTCACTGGACCTAACTCTCCTCAATCAAGGCTCGAAATGGACATTTAGCAGGGCCGGTACCGGCTCAATTGTTGACTTAACATTTTGCAGCAGTTCGCTCGCTCATTTAGCGGAGTGGGGAGTCAGTGACTCCTATACAGGAGCGACCATATGGCCATTTTGCAAAATTGGAGCTCGGGCCTCAGGTGCATCTCTGCCGCACCTCGTTGGAGGAATTTCTCAGCCAGCAAGCTAAACGTCGAGCGCTTTACAAGCTCGCTGAGAGAGCTGGAGGTCTCAGGCAGCGCAGAGCAGATGGTCGAGACTGTCATGGAAAGGCTAGAGTCGGCTTGCGTAGGCTCCATGCCGAGTCGAGTAAACCCCTCGCTACGCCATACACCAGTTTACTGGTGGAACGAAACCATTGCCGCTGCAAGACGTGTCTGCAACCACGCGAGGAGGCGCTATCAGAGAGCGCGGGAAGACCCTCTTCCTATATTGGCAAACACTCTTTAGAGAGAGTCGCAAAACCCTCAAAAATGCGATCAAGGAGAGCAAAAACGGTGTTTCCTGGCCCTGTGTGACACACTGGATGACGACCCATGGGGCAAGGCATACCAGATCGTTATAAAGAGAATCGGGGCACGGAGATCGCCACCACCACCGGATGATCTGTTGCGTGGAATTGTCATGGATCTGTTTCCCAGCGTGGAGGAAGACAACGCATGGCTGCCAGATACAGCATCCAACGATGGTCTGCCGCTGAAGTTGGTCACCAGCGAGGAGGTGTTAAAATGCGTTAGGAGTATGAAACAAACCGGCGCTCCAGGTCCGGATGGCATACCCGCAAGGGCACTAATGCTCGCCTGCTCCCTCCATCCAGAAGTTTTTCAGCAATGCTGAATAAGTGCCTGGAAGAAGCTGTAGTCCCGGATAGGTGGAAAACTCAAAAGCTGGTCCTAATTCCGAAGCCCGGGAAACCGCCTGGCAATTCATCCTCGTTTAGGCCTATCTGCCTCATCGACGTGGCGGGAAACTGCTGGAGAAGGTGATCTGCACCCGCTTGGAGGAAGCTATATTGGTGAACGGAAACCTTTCCCCCAACCAATATGGATTCCGGAAGGCCAGGTCGACAGTAGATGCAATCGAGAAGGTAGTTGGCATTGCTTCCAATGCAATTGCTGGCACTCGCTGGAAAGGGGGCCAGAAGAAGTACTGTCTGATGGTGACATTGGACATCAGAAACGCCTTCAACTCGGCCCGGTGGAACTGCATCTTACGGGCGCTAGACGCATTCAAAGTCCCACGGCAGTTGCTAAAGATTATCAGGAGTTACTTCTCGTCGAGAGTACTCAAATATGATACCAGTGTTCGAACAGAAGAGTACATCGTGACTGGAGGCGTTCCTCAGGGGTCTGTGCTTGGCCCGCTATTGTGGAACGCGATGTACGACGGAATCCTTCGACTGGACCTGCCGACAGGAGCAAACCTAATTGGTTTCGCCGACGACATTGCGCTACTTGTGGTCGCTAAGGAGCTGGAGGTCGCCGAATCAAATTGCAACAGAGCTATCGATTGCATTGGGACTTGGCTGCTCTCCGTCGGACTGGAGTTGGCTCCCCAAAAAACGGAAGCAGTGCTGATCAGTAGCAGGAAGAAAGTGGAAACAGCGGTAGTCAAGGTCGGAGCCGCCCATATTACCTCCAAGCGTACACTTAAGTACCTGGGAGTGACGATCGACTCGAGGCTGAGTTTTCGGGAACACCTGCAGGAGGTTGGCCGTAAGGCTGCTGTCACCAACAGGGCGTTATCTCGCCTGATGCCCAACACCAGGGGCCCCAAACAGTATCGTCGAGCATTAATTTCGAGCGTAACAAGGTCCATAGCCCTTTATGCTGCTCCTATCTGGGCAGACGCCGTTATCAAAAGCTCGTACATCGGCGGCTTGGCGTCAACCTTCCGGCTGAGCGCCATCAGAGTCATAAGCGGTTTCAGGACCGTTTCCGACGAGGCTGCACACGTCATTGCCGGCATACCCCCTTCGAGGAAATGGTCAGGAGAGGGTAAGTGTCTTCCGGCAACTCCAGACCGGCTCCTTACCCAACGCCGAGAAGAGATCCATTAAACAAAGGGCACAGAGGGAATGCCTCGAAAGGTGGCAGACCCGGTGGAACGAGGCGTCCAAAGGGCGGTGGACTCACCGGCTTATCCCTCTCATTAAGGAATGGACGACAAGGAGTCACGGCCAGTTGAATTTTCACTTGACCCAGGTCATCAGTGGCCACGGCTGCTTCAGGAGCTACTTGTTCCGGTTCGGACACGACACAGCCGAAGAGTGCCCCGCTTGTTTCCCGACTGCGGTGGAGGACGCCGAGCACGTAATCTTCCAGTGCGGTAGATACGCAACCCTCAGACAAGAGCTGGCAGTTGCAATTGGTGAGAGGTTAACCGTGTCGACATTGGTCCCGCTGATGCTGGTATCGTCCACTAACTGGACACTGATCAGCCAATTTGTGGCTGCGGTCATGAACGAGCAAAGGAGGGCCGAGAAGGCAAGACAACGAACGAGGGAGTAAGTGGCGCCGACGCACTTGTGAAGCATTGCTTCGCGGCCGTCCCACAAGAGCCAGGCTCCGCTAACTCGGTTTTCTTCTTCCTTGTCTCTAGACATAATTTCCTATAACTCCACTCTGTAAACTTTTTCTAACCTATACTACGAATAAAACACACACACACACACACACACACACACACACACACACACACACACACACACACACACACACACACACACACACACACACACACACACACACACACACACACACACACACACACACACACACAGGAGCAGGAGCGAGGAACCAGCAAGCTCGTCGGCGGTCGTTGTGTTGCCGGATCCCGATATGGCGGCCACACGTATTGTGCCTGTTGCTGGCCCAGCCAGCGAGAAGAGGTCGCTTAAAGACCTGTTGGAGCGCTTGGGCACGGAGCTGGACGGCCTTTCCGAGCAGTTTGCCTCGCAGAGGCACATCAACGAAAAGATGAGGAGCAAGTTGGCAAGAATGCAGAAATTGCATCGAGCCGCAACAGAGCTGTGTAAAGAGGCAAGCGTCACAGTCACCACAGACACAGCCACTGAAGGAGCATTGGATAAAGCGGCCCCAAGAGCAGTCGTGTCAGCGGCAATCGGCATCAAGCCGTCGGCAACGCCCAAGAGGCAGAGGGATACCGAGGCGGAGCCGAGGAAGACTCCACCCAAGCGAAATAAAACAGTAACTCACGCCGAGTGGACTACTGTGGAGTCGAAAAGCACGGGGAGGAAGAGGACCACTACCAAGCCACGCCCTGACGCACTGGTGGTCAGTGCAAAAGGAGAGATGAGCTATAGTGACGTGCTTTCTATGGTTACCAGACGGCAGGATGGGAAGCTGCAAAATGTCGCTGATAGCGTGATCACAGCTCGAAGAACTGCCAAGGGAGATCTTCTGTTGGAGCTCGGCGGCTCTGGGCTGGACAGTACTTCCAAACTGAAGGACGCAATCGAGAACGTGCTAGGGATTGTGCAGAGGTGCGCAGCATTACCCAGCGAACTACAATTGCTATTCGTGACTTGGACGAACTCACGCGACAGGAGGAAGTGTTGGCAGCAGTGCATGCGCAAGCGGGCGTCCCTATCGATGTGTGCCAGCTGAAGAGCCTGAGAGCGGGATACGCAGGCACGCAGGTAGCAATTCTTCAGGTGCCACCACTATGGGCTCCAAAAATCCTTGAGTTGGGCAAACTCAAGGTTGGGTGGTCTCGCTGCAGAATTGTGGAGCAAGAGCAGAGGACGAGGTGCTTCAAATGCCTTGAGATCGGGCACATAGCCAGCAGATGCAAGAATCTCATTGACAGGAGTAACTGCTGTATAAGATGTGGAGTACCTGGTCACAAAGTGGCATCGTGCACCAACGCAGCGAATTGCTACATTTGCAGCGCAAATGGAGGCAAACAGCTAAACCACCAGGCTGGTAGTCGCAATTGTCCATTGGCAGCAAAGAGCGCAACGAAAGCACACTCATGCAATTAGTCCAGCTCAACCTAAATCACTGTGCAGCTGCGCATGACCTTCTTCAGCAAGCAGTGCGAGATGATAGCGCTGACGTAGCTATCCTAAGCGAACCGTACAGAGCGGTAACAGGCTCAGTCTGGGCAGCGGATACTACGGGTAAGGCAGCAATCTGGGTGTGCGGCAAATCACCGTTGCAGTTCGGACACGAGCATGCTGCACGTGGATTTGTGCGAGCAAAATCGGCGGTACATGGGTCTATAGCGTGTATCTGGCCCCAGTCTGTCTCTGGAGGAGTACGGGCGCATTCTGGATGAACTCGCAGCAGATGCTATAGGCCGCTCCCCATTAATTGTCGGCGGCGACTTCAATGCATGGGCAATGGAATGGGGTAGTCCCTGCACAAATGCGAGAGGCTCGATTGTGACGGAAACGTTCCAAATGCTGGATCTAATCCTCTTGAACGAGGGCACGCAACAGACTTTTGTAGAGCTGGCGTGGGGTCCATAGTCGACCTGACTTATGTGTGCAGCGCGCTGTCGCCTTCGGCACGTTGGCGCTTGAGCGACGGTTACACAGCTAGCGACCACCGTGCTATTCTGTGCGAAGTTGGCGGGCGGCGCCCCAGCAATACAGGTGACCCATCAAGATGGGTTAACTTCAACGCGGATAAGATGGACGTGCTGCGCTTCAGCGCTCGCATCCAGTGTATGGAAGCGGCAGGAAGCGCCGAGCAGATGGCTACGATAGCATTGCATGCGTTAGCGCAGGCATGCAAAGACTCGATGCCCCCAGAAGATCTTCCACCCACCACCATCTGCCAGTGTACTGGTGGAATGAGGATATCGCCACCGCCAGGCGGGAATGCAACCGCGTGAGAAGATGCTACCAGCGATCGCGAGGCAGACCGTCCTACACATCATGGCAGCGCGAATACAAAGAGAGGCGGAAAGCTCTGAAACATGCCATCAAGGCGAGCAAACGCAAATGCTTCATCGAGCTTTGTGAGACTTTGGAGAGCGACCCATGGGGGAAGGCGTACCAACTGGTCACTAAAAAGATCTCGGCACACAAAGCGTCTATGCCACCGGATGATGTGATGCACTGCGTTGTCCGTGAGCTGTTTCCGACTACAGCTGGTGAGACGGTGCGAAATCTTGATGTCGCCACATCCAATAACAGCGCGGCAATTGAGTTGGTTACCAGTGCCGAGATAAGTACTATCGCTGGAAGCATGAAGCTGGGAAAGGCGCCTGGGCCGGATGGCATTCCACTGAGAGCTCTTCGGCTCGCCTGTGCTCTGAGGCCGGAAATCTTCGTTGATATGTTCAACAGGTGTCTACAGGAGGCTGTCTTTCCAGATATCTGGAAATCGCAGAGACTGGTTCTGCTCCCTAAACCAGGCAAGAATCCGGGCGAACCTGCTGCATATCGGCCAATCTGCCTCATTGACAATGCGGGAAAAATGCTGGAGAAAATCGTATGCACCCGGCTGGAGCGCGCTATTGCCGCAGGAGGTGACCTATCGCCAAATCAATTTGGCTTTCGCAAGGCCAGATCGACAGTCGACGCAGCGACTAGAGTTGTGGAGATCGCCTCACACGCCATAGCGGGCAGCAGATGGAAGGGAGGAGCCAAGGAGTATTGCTTGATGGTCACGCTGGACATCAAGAATGCCTTTAACTCGGCCCGTTGGGACTGCATTCTCAAGGCTCTGGCAGCGTTCCAAGTGCCGAGATATCTTCTGGAAATCGTGCGTAGCTACCTATCCTGCAGGCGGCTATTGTACGAGACAAGCGCTGGTATAGAGGAGTACGTCGTGACGGCAGGTGTCCCACAAGGCTCGGTCTTGGGCCCTCTTCTGTGGAATGCCATGTATGATGGCATCCTGAGACTAACCCTCCCCCCGGGCACGCACATGGTTGGCTTCGCAGACGACATCGCTGTCCTTGTCGTGAGGAAGGAGCTGATGCAGGCCGAGAGTGTGTGCAACCAAGCAATTGCGACCATCCAGCAGTGGCTTGGCTCAGTTGGGCTGGCACTTGCGCCGCATAAAACTGAAGCCGTGCTGATAAGCAGCAGAAAACATGTAGAGGTAGCGCAAATTTCGGTTGGCTGTACAACTATTTCGTCCAAAAGAGCGATCAAGTATCTGGGAGTTTGGATCGATACAAGGCTCAGCTTTCGAGAGCACCTGGAAGCGACGAGCAATAAAGCTGCAGGCATGAACCGGCTACCGTCAAGGCTCATGGCGAATGTTGAGGCCCAAAACAATTGCGACGATCGCTAATCGCGGGTGCCATGCGATCCATCGCACTGTTCGCGGCACCAGTATGGGTTCGAGCATTGGACACCAGAAGCTACTGCCAAGGGCTGGAGGCAGCGTTCAGGAAGAGTGCCATCCGCATCATTAGTGGATTCCGCACAATCTCTGAGGACGCAGCGTTCGTCATCGCTGGTGTACCTCCGTTTGTGGAAATGGCCAGAGAGCGAGCTGCTACCTATCGGCAGCTGCGATCCCGGCACCACAGCAAAGCCGAAACGCGAACCGTTCGGACAGCAGGACGGCAAGAATGCCTAGAGAGGTGGCAGCGACGTTGGGATATGTCTCCAAAAGGCCGTTGGACGCATCGGCTTATCCCGAACATCGGGGAATGGACCAGCAGGAAGCACGGCCAAGTCAACTTCCACTGACTCAGGTTCTAAGTGGCCATGGATGCTTCAGAAGCTATCTGCACCGATTTGGTCATGAAGCTTCTGGCAACTGCTCTGAGTGTGGAACACTGGAGGATGCTGAGCATACTATCTTCGCCTGCAAGCTATATGGATCACTACGCAACGACTTGGAAAGGGCACTGGGCGTATCGATTGCGGTGGGAAACTTGGTCCCGCTTATGCTGCAATCAGTGGACAACTGGGTTGCGATTTGTGAGTTTGCGTCAACTGTGATGCAGACCCAAAGAAGCATGGAGAGAGCCAGGAGAGAGTCGATGGAATAGGTGGCGCTATGTCTCTTGTGAAGCAATGCTTTACGGCCGTACCACAGGAGATCGCACTGCCCTTTACCCATCATAATTTATTTATATCATGTATCTCGTTATCATATTAACATTAGTAATAGTAGAGCAAAGTCGAAATAAAAAAAACACACACACACACACACACACACACATCCTCGCACAGACAAGAATGTTTGTCGAATATTTTGGGCAATGCGTAAATTATTTTCGCTTGCTGTGCTGAGTAAACTTTGCCATACGCGCCGAACGAAACGAGAACAATAGAAAAGCAAAGGCGAAGAAAAGAAAAGCGTTGCGAGCATAATGAAAAATCGCCTAAATTTTGTAGCTGCAGCAAGCAGCGATCCTTTTGGCCTCCCCGTTTTGATTAATACTTCCATATGGCAACTGGCAACAAACTCAACGCGTTCAAATCGCATTAATAAAATATAAGAATTTATGGTTTGCTTATTATAAGTGCAGACGACAACAGGCTCATACAAATACAGGGTGTTACTGTTGCACAACACTGCGTATACGTTTTTTTTAAATAAATTTTTAACGTGCAATTAAAATGATGGATTACAGGATGATCAAAGCGAAAAGTATAGCGAGAGAAAGGTGGTAAATTCTATTCATTATATTTGTCCCTCTACTCAAGCCTTCTCCCAAACAGGAAGTTGATATTCAACGTAAGTGAGTGCTTCAATTTCAAAGAAAATCATATGAAAAATTTACGTAAACGCAGTTTTCCGTTTACATTGACAAAGTTTGCCCAGTAAAGTGCTCGAAATGCCAACAAAGACCAACAACAGGCCACACAAAATGACTGCCACTGTATATTGGGTATATAAGTACATATTTCTATATGCGGGAGGGACATACCAGCTGAGTACGAGTACACAACAATTCTTCGGCAGCCTCCTAACTGTGCGCATTTGTTAGACTTCTTCAATGTGTAAGGGAGCCCACGGATTTTATGCCGCATTTAATAATGCCAACCCACAAAAATCACATCCGGCAATTTACAACGCAACGCAACCAAATCGAAGCCAAGCAAAGTCCTTCTTTTCGAGATTCTCAATGTCACTGCTCGAGATTCTCAAAATGGCAAAGCTGAAGGCTGTGGAGACTGAGTCTCAGTCTGAGTTTGTAGCTAAAGCTGAAGTCGAGCGAATGACGTCTACTCATAAGAAAAATCAGCGAGGACAAACTTTGGCAACAAAGTTGTCCTCTACTTATTTGTTGCCTTTTTCACAATTCATTAAATTTGATTAGAGAACTTTTGCCATAAAAATTACGAAATTGTGCCGTTGAAGGCTCACTTCGTCTCCGGATCAGGCTCAACTGAGCCCGTGTGTGCTGGTGTATGTGTATTGTGTGTGTGTGCGAGTGTGGAAGATTTGTGTTTGTTGTGCGTGAATATGATTTCGTGCATGCGAGTGTGTGAGTGTGTGCTTGTGCCCTCCAAAAGTTTGAACTGTCAGGTGGCAAAAGCCAATTGGCCAGCCATTGGAATCTTTCACAATCGACTGTTGACTCGCCTTCCTGTTCCTCGACGATTGGATACTATTTATACCCAAACACACTTCATATTATAAGGGATTATTGTGGAGTGTCCTGCTGGACGTTGCCTTAAATTTTGGATCGCTAAACTTATAATTAAATGCATGCGCTTGTTGCGATTAAAAAAGGAGTATAAATAAAGAAAAGTAAATGGCAATGGCATTGCTTTTAAGACTGATTAATAATTGAAGCATCTTAATGGACTTGGCCAAACGACCAGCAACTCGTTCTGTCTCTCTGTCTCTGTCTCAGTAGCTGAGTCCATGTTTCTGTTTCTATATCTGTATTTCTAGCTGCGTCTTTTCAACTCTGTTGGCAACAAAACTCTGCAAAAAAACAGAAGTTCCTTTTGAGTGCAGCAGCGTCAATTAAATTAAGATGCTGCTCAAAGTGAAAAGTGTTTTTATTAATGTTTAACAACAAATTAATAATACAACCCGTCTCGGGCTGTTTTGCAATTTGCGCTTAGGACACTTTTCATTAGTGTGCCTGGACTTCTGCTTATTAGATTTGGGCCATTGCTTGACCGGCATACAACACATTCTTTCATTCTGAAAAACACTCGCAGAGCTCCCAAAACATAACAAGCGAGTGAACAGCATACAAACAAACACACACGCACACATGTACATGAATGCCTGCATATTTCAGTGGCATTTTAGGTAGGAAAATGAAAATGAATGCTTTTAAGCTTGACCCAAACATAAACTCCAACTGACCCGTTCCGCCAACTGCATCCCCTTGATCCCCACTTGAAACTCGCCAGCTTTAAACTATGCGCTTGCTGGATCGCCATTATAAAGCAGCAGCAGCATCAGCAGCACTGGCAGAACACATTGAAGATTCTGGTATTCGACATAATGTTGTGGTTGAGCTAAACGACTGCATAGAACAAGCTTTTTATGCCAGCCAACGTCCGTTAGTAATGTCCACCCAATACCCGCACACTGAAGGGGAAGGGGAAGAGAGAGAGCAAACCACCCACACACACACACACAAGGGTTGCCTTGCGGTGGAGCATATGCGATTATGGTCTGGCCATAGTTCTCTCCACTCACACACACACACACACATTTAAATGCTATCAGTTCTAATACTACGTTGCAAATGCCTTCTTAGCTCAATTTCTAGTCACTAATATTTTCATCTCTTTGCTAAACAAACTTGAATATTAATGCACAAAACATAAACACAACAATAACAATAAAATTGTAAAACGAACAAGTGCATTTGCAGTTCGGTTTGCTGGATGCTGGAGTAAGTTTCCAGTTGCGTATTCAAATGTGAATTCACAGAAAATCCATTTAAGCTTCCGACCATGGCGGCGCGTTGACGACTGTTGTTCGGCCGAATACTTATTTCCGAATATTCTCTACACATTTATTGCTAAACACAGTTCCTTTGCAGAACTCTCAGCCATAAAACGGAAATGATTGCGGTGGCATCCCGTTGTGCAACTGTCTACCTCAGCATCAAAATCGAAGTTTGCACTTTTCAAACAAAACAAACAATTTTGTTAAAGCACACTGCAAAATCTCTTAATTTAAATCCAGAAATTAATTCAAAACAAACTAAATTGCATAAATTAGATATGCATTATGCAACCGCAATGAAAGTAGGCCATGATGTCAAAAGTCTCTATCCATGAACGCAAAAATTAGAATTCAACTGTCACTTCAACGAATGGATTATTTCCATTAGTTGCCTTTATCAAACACAATTAACTTTTCGATTGAATGCATTGCAGGAATTTGTTATTCCTTCTTTAATTATATCATTTTTCAGCTTAGTGGCAACTCAATGACATCCCAAGGTGAACTGCGTTTTCGAATAATTCTAAGTTATTGTTTTCTAATAAAAATCGAAATACAAATTTAAGCTGATTGCGTTTAATTCGTGTGAGCTTTGAAACTTATTAACGAGACAGTTGAGAACTTGGAAGTTGTTTGCTTTAACCACGAACAAAATGTGAATGTACCCGCGGGTATGTGAAGAGACTCCTCCTCGTCGTAGTTGTTGTCGTTGAACTGCTTGAGCTGGATGCTTTTACCCTCTGCATTGCAAAGTTCACGTCGAAGTCATCAGTGCTGGGATATCAATTTAACCTTAGGTTTGTTTGCGTTTGCCACGCACACAAGTCTGATTGATTTTGCAGGGTTCAATTACATGGCACATCTTATTATATGCAGACGGCGTTGCCCCTCTCTCTCTCTCTCTCTCTGCTCTGTTCTTCTCTGACAATTGGGTGGGTGGCTCTTGGTGGATGGGTCTACGATTTTGCAATGGATTTGACATGATATTAGCTTAGCGAGTGCTAATGGTGAATGCCATTTGCCAATGGCAAATGAGATTCGCATACGAAAATCGAATGTAATCGCTAATGGGCGTTGTTATTGAGTGGGCAGAGCCAGAAGCCAGCAGACAGCACTCAGCACCCAGAACCGAAAGCCAAATCATTTGACAAAGAATTGCTGATAATTGACAATGCGAGAGCTCTGCTGATTTTCTGCTTATGAAGTAATAATCCAGCCACGTCAACAAATTTGATTGTCAGCATGAAACACTGGCAACAACACTTAGACATCAACAAACCAAGAGCAGCAGCTGTGGTCGCAGTCCGCAGCCCGCCCCTTTCATCACCCTTAGTTGAGGAAGCTAGAGGATTTAGATGTCAGACAGAGGGAATATACATTCATAGTACTGCGAACAAAATCACAGTCAGCAATACCGCCAGTTGAGTGGAGTGTATAACAAAATCAGTTAGCAAATCCACTCAAAATACACGCCGTACATTTCCATAGACACATTGACAGCACAGCTGCCCGCAGATCCCGCTTCTTTCTTCTCCCTCCTCCTGCCCAAGCCCGCATCTCCGTCATCTTCCATGCCACCGAAAGTCGCGCCAAAGGCCGCAGTGTATTTCTGGCCGGCAGCTTCTCATATGAATAGAGTCGCATCGATTTCACTTCATTTGATTGCGACCAGCCAATGGAGTATCGAGTACTACGCTGACTGACTGACTAACTGACTGTCTGACTGACTGATAGATAGATAGATAGACAACTCAATAACAAGTCGAGTATCGCACAAGCCGCGGATAAAGGACGGTAAACGACACATGTTTGTTGTTGCCTTTGCTACTGCTCTTGCTGCTGTGACATGAGATTTTCAATTTTGCGTAGAAACTTAGGCAATTTCGTAGCCAAAAAAGGCAGCAAACATTTCAATAACGTTGCTTTTCACACAGCCATCTTTCATCAGTTGTTCTTGCTGTTGTTCCTGCTATTGTTGTTGGCGGTGGTGGCCACCCGACAGCCACGCAACCATCCTTCTACTGCATATTGCTGTCAATATCAAGCGGCAATGTCGTCGAGTGCTTAATTATTTTTGTGGTTTTGTCCCCATCTGTGTGGAAGAGCGCAAAGTGAAATTGCTTGAGCCAACCAAAACCGTAGCCGTACTCAAAGCTTGGAGCCACCGAAAAGCCACAGTGGACGAAGCCAAGGCCGAGCTGCTAATGAAACCAACGCGAAATTGGATTTTCATGTACATGACACACAGAGAGAGACATTTAGACATTCAGACGAGAGCAGACAGACAGCTGAACGCAGCCAGACCGTCGCCTCTGACTGATGGACAGGGCGTTCCCACACGTGCTTGACTAATCATGGCTAATTGAGCGGATATGCGTAATGCGAGCATATTAATTGTCCAGTATGACTAAGCAATGTGCGTATAAATATAATATATGTATTTCTCTCTCGACATCATTCTTAAGAAGCACAGCTAACAGGCTACGACAAAAACAATTTCTCACTTTTTAAAATGCATATATAAATAGTATCGAAAGAAAGTAATAGAACAATTATCTATAAGCCAAGCAGAAAGAAACCAAAAAAAAAAATGGATAACAACTGGTTGGTTTTACAAGTAATTGGCTTAAGGGTATTTAATAGTGAAGGCAAAGTCTTAGCGATAACCTTCAAACTGGTTCATTAAGATGGTCAAGTTGGAGTGCAATGGCAACTGTAAAATCTTTAGGATTAGATGCAATCAACAATAACACAAGCGAGAGCAAGAGCACGAGCAGCTATGTAGGAAAGTTTTCGTCGGAGCAACGCAGAGTTGTATGTCAATTCTAATTGTCATTACGTATACGTAAAGTGCAGAGAGAAAGACAAACGAGTTAGCCACTGATACCCAATGACAGACAGCAAACGAGAAAACGAATGGGAGTCGAAATGAGATGAGCGTGTGGGTTGCAAGGAGTCAAAAGTTTTTTTGGCCAACAAGAAAAATGAAAGAGCCAACAACTTGGCTGTCGATGAAGACAAATGCAAGCATCAAAATAAACACAAAACAAAATCAGCACGAGTGATGGGAAGAGTAGAGAAGACTGCTAAATGGCAATGGCAACTTGCGCATTTTGTTAACTTCAACATGCTGCTGCACCCACATCAAAAACATGGCTAACCCATTGCAATTGGCATTGCGGAGATGTTGTTGCTGCTGCTGGTGATGCTGCCCCCATGGTTAGTCAGAACCGGAGCCAAACAAAACACTAATGAAGGTAGTCAGCGGTGCAGCAACCACTTGGTCACCGCCAAGCCACTCAGTTTTGTGCAGTTGCAAGAATGTCTTGAGCTTTGTCTTTCTTTGCTCTCTCCATCCACAAAATTTCTTTTATTTTCGCTTTTGTTTTTCACAACGGGAAGGGCAGAGAAAGAGAAAGAGGGAGAGAGAGAGAGATGAAGACGAGAACGACATACGGCATCGATAAATTACAAAGTTAAACTAAAATTAAATTCTACGCCAAACAATGCATCTTACTAGGGCCACAGCCAGTCAGCCAGTTGCAGCTTCTAGTTGCTGTCGGTCGTTGCTGCTGCCACTGCTGCTGCTCGTTTTCGGCTGGATTTAAGCTGCCTGTCAGCCAAAGGCTCCTGTCCGGGTTTTATATATAGCATTTCCATGTTGGCGACTAATGCAGCTCGGACCATAGCGATGGCGATGGCAATGACGATGGCGATGGCGATGGCGCCCAGTCTCTTTGCCAATGCCATTCATTATGCTGGACATTTTGCTGGCCATCGGCGACGTTGCCGCTCAGTTGCCAACAGAAACCAATCATTGTGATACTTTCATTAAAATGTAGCTGCTGCTGCCAGAGATGCCAGTGCTCAGTAGCTTGCAAGGAACTTGGCGTCTTGTCTTCTCGCTGCTCCTTTTGTTTATTGATTTTAAATGTAATAAACGGCATTTGCAATGCCGGAGCAATTTGACGGCACTTCCATAATTCGCACGCCTTCGGAATGCAATTTAATTGGACAATGTTGTTTGGCTTTGTCGTTTGTTATCTTTGAGAGTTGCATGGCTCGGGTTTTGTATTGCATTGCTTTAGCTTGACGCTGACGCTGACGCTGATGCTGATGCTGAATGTGGCCCCTCAAGGCAGCTGCACGTTCCATTGTATATGCACAGTGGGTGCCGTAAATTTGATACACTTGTGGGCGTCGATAATTTAAGCGAGATATGGCCACAAGCAACTAAACACACACACACACACACACACACTAACCGAAACATGCGTGACTTTTGGCATGAATACAGAGAGATGCAGTTACACTCGAAGTTGTACATACAAACTAATATGTAGATACAGATACTGTCCGGGCGGAACATAAGGACAAATTTACGCCAGAGGCCTTTGTTTGTGGCAAATGATGCCATAACGATATCTATTAGCAGAAACACCACAGGCAACGCGCAACACGACGCAACACGCAACGCCGCAACGCTGCGACGCTTGAAGGCTGCATGCAACACAGTGCTATGGCAGTAATTGTGATTCAGCCCAGAACGTATTTGCCCGCTTTAATTGCATTTCGATTTCTTGTTTAATTAAATGCACTTGATCGAAATGCGAGCTGCCAGCAGCGTGCACACAGAAGACATCTTAATTGAAATTCATGGTGCAAATGACCCTGTCAAATTGCGAAATTAACAATGCGGCAATTAAGCAATTAAAATTTATTTTTCAATTATGTAAAGACACTAACCAGAGCCAAGATGAACCTCTTTCATAGTTTAAAATATCTCAGAAATTAATAGCAATTACAAATCTTCACCTCAAGATTTATGGCGTACTAAGTAAGCTTTTAAAATTGTGTTTTCTAAAAAATATTTAACGTAAATTTGTTGTTATTAAATTTCAACGCAGTTTCACAGTGAGTCTGTGTTTTGCTATCAGTAACAGTTGATCTCACGATTAAAAATATAATAAATATTTTTGTAATCACTAACGTTTGACGTTGTTTAATCCCAAATTGCGTTAACCTCATCAAAGTGTTAAATAAATAAAACGAAAATAAATCATAATCTTCAGCGATGATCCTAAGCAACATTAAAATCGTATAATTCATCGAATTAATTTAAGCTAATTTGCATGTTCTTAATTATAATACGATTTTAGCATTATGAATTTTGTCATATAGAAACGGTTTTCATGTTTTTGCAATGCCTTAGATGAGATATTTGCCACCTGCCCAGTCACCTTCAAGCATGGTTAATATGGCAACATCGTCATTTAACAAATTTATGGTCGTTCAACGCACAAAAGTCTGTTTCACTTATGAGAAGGTAGTAGAAGGGAAGCCGTCTAAGTAGCGGTGGCACTCATAACACCAGTGCAACCAGTGCAAGCCAGAAAAATCCTTCATGCCGCAGTGCTTTATATTAATGCAACGCTTTCCTGCCACACGCTGTGCTTTTGCCTTGGGCGGTAACTGCAAATTGCAGCTGTTATAAAGGGTACATAAAAAAAGGGAAGAATAATAATAATAAAACACAACACGCATTGAAAGTGAATGACTTTTAAATACCCTGTGACTGTTGGGTAAATTTAAATTAACAATTGCAGCTGATCGATAAACACACAATGAAATTTATAGAAATTAAGTAAACTATTGATAGCATATGTCGGAGATACCCAAGCTTGCTCCACAAATTATGAGTCAAGGGTATCAAGAGAGCAGTTCGCGTGAAATATATGTACATGCTGCAAGTGACACTACAAGGCTGCACTCACACTCGCACTTGCCACTCGCTGCGGCAGTCACACTCAGAGTCGGAGTCGCGGACGCGCTTTCCACTTGCCACTTGACACTCGACGGCTAACCTTTTGCAGGCAGAGCGTTTTGCAGAGTCCTTGAGTGGCTTTTTCGGCTGTCGACTCTTGGTGCGAGCATGGAAGATGCCATGGGAGATAACAGGAAAGACACAGAGACAGAGAGAGGGAGAGTGTGCTTTCAACTTTGCACCACAATTTGTGTTGACATCATCAGATTAAAATTGGGCGCAAAACAAGCAAAATGATTTCTTAGATGCGCATGTTGTATATTTGCTTCTCGTTATTGTTGTTGTTGTTGTTTGCCACGCTTCAGACTGCTTGTGGCCTGGCATTTAACTCGTTTCACTTCATAAATTCACTTTTACGTAATAAGTTGATTCAGCCAAAGCCTTTCTTTCCCTTCACCCTCTGCTTTCCATTCTTTTCCGTTTGCCATGTGTGTCGCTTCCGCAGAGTCGCTCACTTTGCATTTCGCGGCTGGCTGACTGACTCCAGCTCAGCTCTCTCTCTCTCTCTCTCTGCCTCCGCCTTCTTCTATATCTTGGCGTCCATTCCTTGCTCAGGCCCAGAGCTCGACTGGCTTTCTATTCTTTATTTGAGTTATCATGACACATTTCGCTGAATTCAGTCATTTCTTCTACTATGCTCGCTGGCATCTTCGCCTCACGGCTGTCACTGCGACATGGCGCCAACTGACTGCGTGTGTGTGCTATACGTTAGTCTATAGTATAGTATGTGTTATCTTTGTGTGACTGTGTTTGTGCCCACCTTAACAACCCAAAGAACGCTGCTTACCAGAGAAAGAGGCCGAAGTGTGTTTTGCGCTGCTTGGTTGCCTTGCCATTTTAAAGCAATTTTCAAACAAATTTACTGTCATTAACTTAGACAGTTGATGAAATTTATGTCAGACATATCAGCATCATGACGTTCCGCAACCTCCCTCTCAATCAGCCTTTTCCCCTCCGTCTCCTCGCTTGTCCTTTGTCTACCATCGTATAGCTCTGTCTGTGGCATGCGCACGAGTTGAAGCTGGAGTTGGAGTCAGAGCTGGAGTCGAGTTGAGTTGAGTTTGAGTGAATGACTTCAAAAGCAAAAGACATTAAAATTTTGTTTACACAAACTCAACGAATCCAATTTAATTCAATTCGTTTGTGCATATGTGTGTGAGCGTGTGTATGGGGTTTTATGTACAGTTTGTGTGTGTC
Source organism: Drosophila sulfurigaster albostrigata (assembly GCF_023558435.1). NCBI lineage: Eukaryota > Metazoa > Arthropoda > Insecta > Diptera > Drosophilidae > Drosophila > Drosophila sulfurigaster. Next base: position 107,235 of record NW_026909665.1, on the reverse strand, counting down.
TGTGCGTTGACTGCATGCAACACCAGAAACAACAACAAAAACAATGACAACAACAAATCGTTTACCACAGTTCACTGCCTTACATCATAAAACGTCTCGCTCTGAGAGCAACTTTACCCAACACTGCCAACACTTCGGCATACGAGTATCGCCAGACTCAGTTTTGCCAATCCTTCTCGCTCTGCCACTTGTGCTGTCCCTTTCACTCCCTACAGACAATCGATCAATTGGGCCGCAGTAATTTGTGGGCAAGGACTGAAAGTGTTCGCCAACTGTCGTGCATATGCCATCAACAGCATCAGCAACAACAACAACTCTGACATACTATTAGGAATAAGGACTAACGATAAAGACAAGAACGCAATGGCGTCTCGACTTTAATGTGCTCTAACCAACACCAATATTAATCATATTTTACTTTGCACCAATTTACATATTTAACAGGTTTTGTCTAAGAGTAATAATAATTAAAACCCTAACCGCCTTAGTCGCTCTGGCCCATCTTACTGCAATATGGAATTGCATTCGTTATAGAGGAAACCAATATAAAGCCGACAGAAAGTACTAAGTACTAATACTAACTATAATCATATCTTAAGTATTAATTAGAATTTGGTTGAAGTGTTAAAATTAACTAGAGTACAAAAATATGAAACTTGTGTATATAAATAAATATTAATTCCTTTTACTACAACTTTTGGTCTAGTTGAGTGAAAGCTTTAATATTACAAAATATTAAAAGAAAATAGAGTTAAAAATATTTAATTTATATAAATAAATATGTATTTATATTTAATTTACTAACATATAAAACATAACATATAAAATTATAAATGTAATATGAAGTTAACAGATATTGAGATGATGGAAATAATAAATAATGTATTCAAAAAGTGCAATTAACGAAAATAGAATTGTTTCACATTTAATTGAAATTTGAATACAAATAATTTATAAATAATAATACAATTTATTTATTGAACATTATTTAATTATTTTATTTATGTAATGACAATAATTACAATTATTAAAGTAAGAAAATATTAAAATTTTAAGCATTAAATAAATTTGTTAAACTCAAACTTCACTAAAATCGCTATATCTTCAGATTTAAAGAGAGGCTTGCGAAATCACGACAGTCTGCATATCAAATGGCATCATATAGTTTATGGACTCGCCAGGAGAGTCAACAAAAGATGCGGTGTGCTGTGTGTGCGGGGGCGTGGCGTAAATCGTGTGCAAATTTTAATTTTACGAGTGCTTCGGTCACGAATCAAGTTCGACTTTGTTGCGCCGTCTGTCATAAACAGCAGCTTATACAGCAGTTCGGTGCTGCGAGCATATTTATCTTCTCGTTATGTCAGTTATTGCGAGTCATGGCAGGAACTGTGCCTCGATGCCACCATGCCACCATGCTACCACGATGCCACAATGCCAGTGCAAATTAAGTGGCAGTTATTTCTCACGCAACTCGTCCGCATCTCGTGTGAGTATAAACAAAAATGGCCTATAAATGGCTATAGTTCGATGCTGTTCGACGTGACGCTCACTCTGTGTATGTGTGTTTGTGTGTACTGCTTGTATTCTTCGTGTTACCAACATTGCCGTTGTCAGCGAGTCCTTGTCATCATAGTCATCGCTGTTGCTCCCGCTGTTCCCACTTCTCCCACCGCTGCTGCTTGGTGTTGTTGTTATTCTTGTTGTTTGTTGGCTGTTTGTTAATCCGGCATTGTTTGCCTTATAAATGCGTTAATTTTATGACAAGTTCATTTTATTGGTTTTTCTTGTTTGCCATCGTTGTGTTTTCGCATTGGTTTTCACAAGCCAAACATAAAACGACAGACATCAGCCAACCAAAGAGCAAAGAGACGATAAGAGCCAACTGCAAAGTGGAAACTGGCAACAGACAAGGAACAAACAACAAGGCAAAACACTCAATTTGATCGTCTGTTAATTGCTTGTTTTAATTGTTGTCTTTGTTTCGTAGTCCATGTGCGTGTGTGTGGCTATAAACCATTCGAAACGAGTATGGTTAAAGCAAATTCATATATAATTATAGCCACACACATACATACAAAACCAATGCAATAATAATAAAGCCTGGAGTCGCATGTCTTTAGTTTGCTAGCAAGTCTATTGTATTCATTGGTCTATGGCCAGTTCAATCAATTTTAATTGAGATCAGCTCTTGGATTAAATTATGTATACTAGCATATTTGTAACGGAGCAGTCAATTATTAAGGGCTGCGGCTGCAAAAATAGCAAAACAACATATTTATTTAAACCAGTTCTACGAGTATCTATTTACTGGACATTCAAGCATGTGATTGTTTGTGTTCCGATGCCAATCAATTATTTTTAATCAAACTATGGCTAATATTATTTCAGTTGATAACTTGAGCTGTATCCCTGGCAGCATACTTGGCGGATTAGCAACCAGGGAACAATAAACTTTTAATTAGAAACTATAATATTTTCGCTCCTTTCCTTTGCAACGTTCTACTCTTGACTTTCAGCGAACACACTTGACTTTTTAATACAATTTTATTAACAGAAACTGTTGCAGTCTGTTGCACAGCTCTCTTAATTATCTGATGCAGCTCGACGCGCTTCCGCACTGCCGCGCTTCAACGCCTTGTTATACCTGGCGGCTGCGTTGCGTATACGCCATGTTTGCCACACTGACCATAATTAACAGAAATTCGCTTAATTGGTTTAACTTGAAGTGTCCCACGTTTGCCGTTGCTGTTGTTGTTGCTGCTGCTGCTGTTAGTGCTCTTGCCTAGCTGCAATGGAGCTCATCAAACTTACAAATGAAGTCGCTGGCAACTGAAGACATGTGGCACAAGTTTATGACAATCGATTGTGGCACCTGTGAACAGTCTCTCTCCTGCAAAAGTACCCAACACAAACACATACACACCATTGCTATTGTGAAGTACTCTCTCTGGGCGCTACACTGCACAACTGCGCAGTCAATCATGCATGTGATGTCGCCGCCAGGCTTCAGCTTCAGCTTCAGTACCAACCAAGAGTTCCGACTGCGTTGCCTGCTGTTTGGAAATAAGCTCGTTAGTTCCTTGTATTGGCTTTCCTTCGTCGTTGTCGTCGTCGTCTAGTGTGCCTGCTCCATCACCATTTCCCGCTCTAGCATCCAACTCCTTCCCTTGCTCACGTTGTTGCTGAAACAGCAAAATATGTGCGATGTGAGTGTACTGATGTGCTTGAGCAGTTGCCTGCAGGCTCGTTGAGCAAACTGCATAAATGTCAGCTTGTTTCCAGTTATCGCACTCTTTTTCTGGTCTTCTTTTTTAAAGCCAGCGAGAAGGCACTCAGGCGTATTGACGTAGACCACGCAACCAAGAGGGCTTTCCCTCGTCTCGTTTAGCGTATGATATTTTTAAAGTAGAAGCTTTAAGTCAGTGTGTCAGTCACAGTCTCAATGTCAACTTAACTAGGTAGAAAATGTATGTCAATTCAATCTTAACACTGAATTTTCTCTAAGGAGAAATTGGACGTACTCTCTCTAGGCGGTGGCCAGGGCATCTGCTTGGATTATTTTTCATTTGCTCGAGTTTATTTGATATGCGACTCGGCAGCACAATAAAAACTGAACACGAGTTCAGCCAGTCCTCAATCTACGGCATTGACATCCACATACATACGAGTACACCTCCAAACAGCGTGAAGTCGTCAAAAGGAAGCACTGATGATGGGGCCACTTGATGCAGTTGCTCCCTTGCCGACGACTGCCCGCTTATTCATTTATTGTGCGAGTATTTTATTTTATTCTGCTTTTGCCTGTCCCAGCACACAGCACACACACACACACAAATAAGCAAGCTGAACATGAATACTGACTGACCTGACGAGAGCAGTAAAGTGACCGAGGCAACTCGCAGTCTCTGGTCCTCTCGGTCCGCCAGTTGTCATCAATCTTCCTTAATAGATGTTCACACAATTGAATTATTACATGTGTTCAAGTGGCTGGCAACTGACTGCTTGCTGCCACTGTGCCAGCCAACTGTGCGCTCTTGACACTCTTCATATGCGCCTTCCTTTTGCTGCCCTTCTTCCCTGCTCTACGAGCTTCTGTTTGCATGTGTCGGACATTAATGTTGTTTGCATTGGATGGGAACGAAAACAGTTTTTGGACTTTTTGTGGTTCAGTTAACAGCAGAAGCAGCTGGGGATGTTTCATCAGACTTTTCTTTCATATTTTCTAACGAGTTCCCAAATTAACTAATAGCTTAATTTTCCTTTTCATTGAAGACTATTAATTTGCGAATATTGCAACTTGCCATATCATAAATTAAGACTCATTTTGGGAAGTACAAAGTCGACTTTTTGGCAACGCCCAATTAAATGTGATGTAAGTACAAGACATTTCAGCAGACTCTTGTGAAATAGTTGCGAAACTGAGTAGACGAAAATAAAGAATATTGTGTGTGCCCAACGTATTGTATGGAAATTTTTTGAGTTGAGTTAAGTTCAGTAAGTTTTTAATAAGAGTGTGCCGTGTTGGCAACAACTTCATTGCACTCGACGTCGACCGTGGCAGCTGGGCGTTGCAGCCGCCATCAACTTTTAAGTGAGTTGCATTAAAAGTTAGAGAACTTGTCAACGGGTTGGGCAGTTTTCTTACCCCACACGATTACCCTTAAAACTCATTTGCTTACCAAATGCAGTTAACAAGCAAGAACTGATCGTTAAAGATATGCTCGTAAGACGTCTAGACTTTTCTGCAGAAGCATGTGATGAACTTTGCGCACGATAGGCAAATAGTTGAAACTACACTTTAATATGTAAAATATCTGAAAATAGACACTTTGGCTTATAATTAATCAACCTAATTGTGGCCATAAATAAATTATCTAATTATGAAATTAGCACGAAAGCTACAGTCGGATCTGCCGATTGTGAAATACCCGCTACTCACCACAAGTACAGTGTGACCAACAATTAAAAAAGGGGATTCGGAAGATTAGAAAGTTAGTGACACAACTTATCAAAAAGTTGACCAGCGTTCGTACTCCACAAGATAAGGTTCAAGAAACATTTACCTTTCGTAAAGCGGTAATCAAGTGAAAACTAATCGTAACGCAAGCAACTCAGTTCTTCTAGAATTTGCTTCATTAACATGTGACGAACTTTGCAATTGGTAAATAAATAGTTGAAATTAAATTGTAATTTGTGGAAAATCCCATAAATAAATCTATAAATAAGGTTATGGACCTACAGATACAGATTATAGATAATACGGCAAACCGATAATGAAATGTGACCAAAGCAACATTAAAAAATATACTCAGTGGTTGTAATATTTAAAGAATTTCGGAAATATCTATACAAACATATGACTTATGAAATTGCTAGATTCATAATTTAAAACAAATTATTTTATTATTTGTCTTAGCGGTCACCTTTGCATAATTGATTAACGTAATTGTTGCATCATACATTCACTTTGTGATAATGTAAATACACAGTAAAGTTGTGAAATAGGTAAAACTACAGCTGGCTGTGCTTCGTACTTTTAGGGACCACCGCACATTGGGATGAAATGCCTTTATTTTGGCCATAACCGTAATTTTAAAGCTAGAAAGTTGAAACTTGGAGAATTTGCTGCTTATATTATTTGTGAATTTCGGATTTTTTATTTTTTTATTTTTATTTTTTTTTTAGTTTTTATTTTTTATTTTTTATTTTAATCGTTTTCCGGAAAATCATTTGGAATTACCCAGTCAAAAGAGGCATTGACATTGCGATTTGAATCCAGCCAAATTTTTAGTTAGTCACCCCGACGAAGAGAAACCTTGCTTGTATCTATTGAAATATTTAACCCCCCCGCAAATTCCCGCAAATTAATTAAATGCTACCTGAATATACACATAATAACTCATACTACCACATAAGTTGTTATTTGTTTTCTGTTGTATCTTGCTAGATATGCTCCACGAAACACAAATATTTTAAGGTTAGAACCAACAAAACTAATGCTTACGTATTTCATTAAAAACATGACAACACAAAAACAAATATAATTAAAAACTTATACAAATATTTTCTACATACCATGAAGAACATTTTCCAATTTAAGGTATTTTAATAAGTCAAACTGTTTAAAAATACGACAACGCCAAAATTAAGAAATTTTATTAGTCAGCAAGCTTGCACGCACAACGTGGCAAGAACAGCTGACTTTAAACAGCTGGTGCAAGACGAAGGCTGCGCAATAAAATTCAAATTAAATATTTTCGATGTCTAGGGACATTTCTAAGCTTGAAATAATTGCAACATTATTGATTTATTAACATGAACTTTTAGGTTGTTGCCAAAATAAAGGCCTTTCATCCCAATGTGCACCGTAAGCAAGTGTAGTCAACGCAACAATTAAACGATTTTTAAGGAAACGTGGCAAATGCTAATTTGCTTGCTGTGCATAGAAATACACACTTCTAATCAATTTTGTGACTATCATATATCTGTTATAGTCTCTGAGATCTATTTATAATATAAGTTGTAAGACAAAGATAATTCTTTATGTTTTTGACATACATTTATTTTTTGGTTGGCATAATCTTCGGATACCCTTCTACTCAGCGGGTAGCGTATCATTTTAGTGTAAGTAGATATACATATCTTTGTTAACTTAAACTATAATTTGCCATTTTCACTTGCTTCGGCTTAACCACAAAACCGAATGAATGCTTTCCCAAATATTTTAAGCAGTGCCGCACTTTGCCTTCTTTGTCAGTTTTACAGGAACACCACCCTTGGGCAGCAAAGGAACTCCGTTGACGGTAAAGTCAATCTCGCGCTTCTCTAGGCGGGTTTCAAGGTTAAAGTTGGTCAAGATTTTGGCCACAGCAAGCTTAACGTTCATCTTGCCCATACGAGCAGCTAAAGAACATTTAAGTAAAGAAATATTAGACTTGAAAAAATAAACCTATATTGAAATGAGTTAATTACCGATGCAATGACGTGGTCCTTCGCCGAATGGCATATAAGCAGCAGGTGTGTAGTTGCGGGTTTCTTCAGCGAATCGTTCTGGCTGATAGGTGAGTGGTTGCGGGAAATATTCTTTATCCCGATGAATGCCCAGCAGGGATATGATAATGGGTGTGCCCTTCTTAACGACAAGTTTGCTGTCTGGCAGTGGATAGTCCTTGGTGCAAATACGATTGAGCAGCGGCAAACCAGGATATTTACGAGTGGTTTCTGTAAAGCATTGTATCAAAATGTCAACTAATTGAAAATACTTGAGACCAGTTTGTCGACTTACCCATAACACAGAGTTCCAAATACTTCATGTCGTGTATGCAATCGTAGGTCAGCTGTCCGTTGTGCCTTTCGAGCGCTTGGTTGATGTCTTCACGCAGTTTGGCCAATACATCGGGATTCTGAGCTAGTTCATATAGAGTGAATGATGCTGTTGCTGCAGATGTTTCATATCCTGCCACAAAGAAGAGAAACAGCTGTGCAGCGATGTTGTCCTTAGACATGCTCTTGAGAGACTCCGCAGTTGTTTCTGCCGACCAGACGGAATCGTCATTGTTCACCTTGCCCGTATTGCGAAGTTGCAACAAAAGTTGCAGCAAGTCACGACGAACAATATTGTTTTCCTCTCTGTAGGCGATCGTACGATGTACAAGTTTACGCATACGTTCCTGTCCATCAATTGATGAACCCAAACGATTGAAGATCTTCTCCACACTAATGAAAATTACGTTTAAATTTCAGAAAAACTGTTTTTTTCACTGTTATTGTACTTACCCAGGATATAGGAAGGAGGTTGCACCTCTTATAATATTCTTAATTGTGGGAGAATTAACCTCCTTGCTTATTTGACGGAATTCATTGTTAGGATCAGTAAAACTATCGACATCCAAGCCAAATATAGTCGACGCAACAATATCTATAGCATAGCTATTAATAGAGAATAATTTAGTATAAAACAATAACCACTTTTAGATTATTTTTTGTTACCTTGCCATAACGCTCTTCATGTCAACTTCACCAGCGCTGGAGTCAGGCAATTTTTATTCAAATAAGCCAACAATTTTTCTGAGCAATCTTCGGCAGTGGGAAACATACCCTTAAGTTTGCCAGAGGTGAACGAAGGAGTGAGCTTAGTACGAGTTGCTCTCCACTTGCTGCCCTCCATGGCAAAGATGCTCGCCGACATAGGATCATGCACCTCATCCACGTAAATGCCACGATCGTGGAAGCTGGCAAAGTCTTTGACAAGCATATCATGTGCCAGCTGAGCATCGCGAACCAGGAGCGCGGGTCTCAATGTCAGATATATTCCCACAAATCGCTCAGTCGTGGCATTATATGCATCATAGATGGCCAGACCGAAGGATCGTTTATTCCTGCGAACTGAATCCAATACACCAAAAGGAATAGACGCTTGAATGGAAGCAAATCCTTTGCGATCCCAGAAACTGAAATTCCATTTCAAATAGACGTAAAGTAGCGCGACGGCCGTTAATAAAAATAGTACGAAAAACATTGTGAATTTCGAAGTGAACACTACGCGATTCGATTTCAAACTGGCCCTTCTAAAGCTTGAAGCATTTTTATAGACGTATGTGGAATTGTATTTTATCGCTAACCGTTAGCGACTACGCTCTCGGCGTTCCGAACACATTCAAATGCAATTGAGCTGGATTCTTATCACGTCGAGTAGTATAGCCGAACATATTAAATATAATATAACACAACAAAAACGCAATTGATTATTATAAGGGACCTGCGCAGTTTGCTGTTTTTCTATGGGGTCTACACCTCGATTTTAACAAACACTCACTGTGAATCAGCAATTTTAATTTGTGTATTCTTCCTAAAGCGTGGCAAGTGGGTATGACAACAATAGATGCCTTAAAAGTGCCTTACAAATACTCTACTGAAGATTGTCATTGATCTTTAAGCTGACAAATTAGCAGAAGAAAATATGTTAAATGTTTATTTGTCGCATTGTACATAGAAGTGAGGAAAATTATTATACTTCATACGAAAATAATATGATTATTTAAAAAAAATATCTTCTAAAAAAAAATGAAATTTTTCCCATAGGATGTATTCTTATTTTAAACAATACTGACTGACAAAAAAAGTAGATAACAATGTCTTTAATATTTTCGGTTAGCTCTATTTATAATTGGCATAGGTTAGTGATCCCTCTTATACACTTTCTTATGAAATGATTATCAACAACAAGTGTTTAGTGTTAAGCATGACGGACTAAAAATTTAAACGAACAAAAATTGCCGCGTGTTGGCACAATTCTGTGATAGTAGCTAAGTCACAATGAGTAATGAATATGGAATTGATAAGCAGCATTTGTATTACGAGAGAGTCTCCGTCGATCGAACAAGTTGGATCGAACAGGTTTGAGAAACTCAAGTATGCAAATAATCGCAAGTCTCTGTTTATAAATGACTATGCAAATTAAATACTGTGTTGATATGTCTCTCTGTTTATAAGTGACCATGCAAATTGTAAAATCAAGTGTTTTAAAGAAATACGAAGCTTGAGATAGGTCAATAACAAATCTTATCTAATCTATTGTTAGAATGCTAAATAGATTATTAAACGGTTACCATCAAAGTGAGCTTATCGAACTACTTTTTGTGACGACCTTCAGGAAAATTGCTGTGAACAAGTTGACATATTGTTATGCCTTGTGTAATATAAACAAATGCGGAATAAGTTAGCAAAGTGCATTCTATATTATGTTCATTATAAATCACTTAGTTCTTATCAATGAATTTTACTTAATTTTCTTATCTAGAGTTTGTTTTAACTTCAAATTTGAAATTGTTTTAATTGAAAATGCAAACAAAAATATTTATATAGACATAAGTTGTTAATTTCTAAAAAATATTGTTAAATATATTTTGGAGAAGATAATCTGCAGACATATGTACATATATGTCGATTTCAAATATTCAGCCTCAAATCACTTTCTCTTTGTTAATATTTATTATTATTATTATTATTGGTAAGTCAATGAGAACAAACCACTTTCAATATATACATACATACATTTTATGTGCTAATTTTATTAAAATCAGGTTATAAGAACTTTGTATATATAATATATTTTACTGTGGTCATTTAACTAAAATCAGGTTATCAGTATAAAATAAAGTCATGAATTCATTTGTTCTCTTTCAGAATAGCATTTATACAAACACTTTTGCAGCGAATGCATTGCGAATGCTGTTTTTAACTTATTTATTGATTGAAGATGCTGCGTTATCGCAATTAAGCGCGGAAATGCATTTATTATGCGTGAAAATCAATTTCGTTGCCGAATGGGCGTTAAACAATGCCAACAGGCACTCTGGAATATCCTGTTAAACATTCGAATTTAAATTTAAATTTAAATGCAGACCCGGCCCGATGGCATTTAATATCAATAATGTAATAAATTGCGCTGAAAATGACGTGAACGACGCGTCGATGGAGCCTCTGCCAACTAGAGATGCCAGCATAGAACTAGACGGAGAGAGAGAGAGAAAGAGAAAGAGTATGTAATAGGAGACCGCAGAAAAAAAGAACGAAAGCGTGTAACAGGTTCAGGTGTCATACATCAATTTGTGTGCTCAGTCATGGCATGTTCGAAATGCAAATGGTTATGCAATACTCTTCAAAATTTATGTGTGAATGCGCACAAATATAGTATGTGGCAATGCCTGTGTATGTGTGCGAAAGTGTGTGTGTGCTAGCCAATAAATCAAAATATGAAACTCTAAAAGCATTTTCAGGTATTAGCCACAAGCTGCGCAGAGCTAAACAAATTTTGACGCTTTGAAACCTTTTGAAGACGTATTTGAAGCAAAATCCAGCGACAAATGCGCTTAGTGCTTAGCAGACCAGGAGAAAATGCCGTTGGCAGCCACGCAGCGTTGAACCCGTGGCTCATTATAAATTTGCCAGTTTTGCACGTTTCCGCTGTGCGCGCCAAAAATGTCACAAAGTTTCAACCGGCTGCACACAAACACACGCACACTCACACACACACATCCAAGCACATCATATACAGAGTTTTGCCTTGGCATGATGGCGCGGTGTCTCTTTTGCCTGTGTGTGCTTCTCCTTGGGCTAAATGTCAGCTTTTGTCTTGGCTCGCACGCCAAAAGTATGCTGAAACAATGTCAAGCATAATTTGCATACAATTTTTGCGTTTGCGTTCGCCTCAGTCAGTGTCCTCGTGCCTCTTTCCTGTTGTTGTTGCTGTGTGCTGTTGCCTCCTTTGCTGGTTGGTGGTCATTATGTTTGCTGGCCGTGTCAGGCACGCACAGACACTCACTCACGCTCGCTCACAATGCTCTTTTGACACTAATTTAATTTACGTCACATCATCCCGCTCGCTATCTCGCTCTCAGAAATTTTTCTATGTCTCTCGCTCTAGTCTAAATGCCATGAAATTTTGTTGAGCTTTTTACAGATTGCACTTGGTAGAAAACAATTCAAAATCAAATGTTGTCTTCGACTTGCCAATAAAGATTTGATGGCACTAAGTATTTTATTAAAAACATTCCTTTTAAATGAATTTTTAGTATTATACTCAGTACATCAAAAGGATAGGCTCTGTTGTAGAAGCTGCCAAGTAATCTTTATGCTTGTACAACAAATTAATAAACACAAATTAATCGCAAACATTCCGTGTGATATTTACAAGTGACGCGTTCTAATTAGAATGAATTCATGCAAATGGCAAGTGTTCTATTTCGTGTTCCTTCATTGTATTGGGTTGGACTGATAAAATAGATCACGATTTCATATACAGGTATTTGCATACAAATTTGAAGAATGCACAACAGCCATGAGAGACCACTTTCTTCTTGCTTCACAATAAATATTTGAAACTTCCTGATTAAATGAAAAAAAATCCACAGAGATATAGACAAATAAATTCCGGATCTACATATACAATACAATGAAGTTTCGTCTTGAGATTTCAGTTTGATAAGAAGAGGTGTGGAAGTAGGTAGGGACGGAACAACTTTATCACTAGCGACTTTTCTTTGTACGTTTGCAACCTTACATACGTACATACATATGTACTGATATTTATATACACACGTTGTCTGTACGCTGAGTTCATTTATTTATATAGACACACATTCGCTTAAAAGCATAATTTTTCTTTAAAAAGTAGTTATAAATACATTTGCCATTGCATTTACCAATACATAGATGTTTATACACATAAACAATTTGATAGATATGTACATAAGAATATGTGTATAAATCAGTGTTGCCAAGGTTTGTCGAGAAAAAGCTGTTTTTGACGGTAAGAACGTTGCAAAAAGCTGAAAAATTAGAAATAAAAGTTATAAAAAGCGGGTTTTTCAATTCATTATATTCTTTATATTTTTCTGATAGGCACATGGGGAGCACACGAAATCAGTTCAGTTAAAACATTTTATATAGAATTTGAACAGCAGCTGCTCTGATCTTTACAATATTTTCAAAATTTCGTCAATACTGTCCTCATTCTCCTCATTTTTATTCTCATACGTTAATCCGGTTCCTATCATTTTTAGGAATTTATGAGGCATGTTGGTGCAGTTTGTGTAGACGTATGCGACTAGTGCTGTCATCTTCAAAGTATTTAATAACTAGGTCGATGCATGCTCGGCCACAAAAGGCATAGCGCTGCTTCATGTTCCATCGTCTTAACCGGCAAAGTTACAAAATCTATTTTGTTGGTTTGCATAAAGCCGCCCGTAGCACTTTTATGCTTTTGGTCAAGGCATGGGTTCGCAAATCAGATAGTTTTACGGTGATTGTGCATTTGCAGTAACTGCACAAAACACTTCTTTCATCCGTGTCGTCCCTACGTGCCCATGTCTTAAACTCATCGCTTGTTAGCCAAGCGTCCCGACATTTTGTCTGTAGTTTTTGGCATATTTTAAATCAATAAAACATACTGAATTTAATTCCTTCAATTCATTTTAGCCGTTAGTGACGCTACGATCAGAATTGGTTTATCGATGTTCTTTGAGGTTGCTTTACAACGTCTGCAGAACTGGAGGTGTCGATTGGCCATGGGTAAGTGCTTACCTCGCCGATCACTACATGGGTACTTACTAAAGTGACCCTATAGTAATCGAACGTCGAACCACCTAGTCGACTCGAGTTTGCGATTGGCCCTGGATAAGTGCTTACCTCGTCGATCACTACCTGGGTACTTACTAGATTAATCGATCGTCGAACCACCTAGTTAATAAATATATGCACATTAAAGCATAAGTACAAAATAACGGCAAGCATCGCTTTTGTTTTGTTATTTTGTGGAAAAGCATACACAAGATTAAAGACAAAACTTCGATTACGCTTTACATCGCTGTTTGTTTACGCGTCTTTGTTTTATTTTGTGCTACTCTTTTGCTCAAACGCAGCTGTGTTTGCTGGCTGACGAAATTTTGCAAGCATTTGAGTAGAGAAGTGCAAAGCGGATCAATCGATCAATTATTAGGTGAGTTTTTAAAAATTATATGTAAATATATGTATTATATGTTTAATGTGTAAAATATTAAATAAACAGATAATAAAAGTACGACAAGCAGTTAGAATAATGTATACTTTTACAGTGGAAAACTACAATGTGCCTAAAGAAGTGGAATTGGAAATTATGACAGAAAATCTACGTTATGGAAATAATGACATGGTTTGCAGCCCTAAAAAAGAAGACAATTTCTTTGGTGTTATGATCGGTGAGTATTTTAAAAGATAATTATTTAATAATCATTATCCACTTCAATCTATTAAAACTTTTTAATCCTTTTTATTTCTAGATTCAATAACTGCAGGCGGCGGTATTGGCCCAGCTGAGGACCAATTGAGAAAGGCCCTGCAGCTCAAAAAAAGAGATATTTTAAAAACTCGAGCTGCCTAAAAGTAATGAAAGAACAAGACCCGTTAGAATAAAGAAAAATTTAAATTAAATAAAAACTGTAATTACAATTGTACATGTTTTTAATTTATAATGGCAGGCCCCTCCATGGGGTCCAATGTAAGCACTTATTTTACCGGCCGTTCCATGGGGTATAATCTAAGTAGTTTTTTAAAGACCCTAATATGTTGCACTATTTCACTAGTTCCTGGGTAATCGAGGCGGTGGCGATTGACCCTATTTGCGGACATTTCATACAAAAACGGAAATTAAAAACGCTTGGCTAGACGCCACTTTGTAAGTAGTGACTGGCTCCTGGTAAGTGCTTATTTCACCAGCAACGAACTAGCGCTCAGAACTGCAGGGACAATATACAATCGATTTGTCACTAAAAGTGTTGGCAAATGGCATTTTAAAAATGCCAGTTTTGATGGGAAAAAGCGACTCTGGCAACACTGATCAAGATAGCTCCGCAACTTTGGCGTCACATATCGATAAAAACATCGGCTAAAAAAACTTTTTATTTTCGTCTTTTTACGTGATATTTAAACTTAAATTAAAAAGTTTAAATGCAAAACAATAGAAAATTAAATTATCTTTCTATTAAATCCATGTTCGCCAAATTTCATGCAGTTTTTATGCACTAAAATCGTGAATGAAAAATTGGGGTAGCTAAATTTTGCCAATATCTCGACTTTGACAAGTTGTCGGCCAAATCTTATGCAAGTTATAGAGTATTGTTTTACAAATATACCCTCAAAAATTCATAAATTTATACCGAGCCGTTTTGAGATATTTCAGGAAAAGTACGATAACCTCAGCTCCAGCCCCATACAAAATGAGCACAAAAAATCAATGTTGCCGATTAATGACCATAACTTTTTTTTACTTTCTTGTCGGCCATAGCGCACATTATACTTTCGTAGATACAACTATAAGAAAGATATATTGCAATTTTGGTTCAAATCCTTTGGCCCGTTTTTGAGAAAATTTACCTTTTCCTAATCCGCAAAAACAAGTTCATTTCGCAGGTGCATCAAATAACTGGAACCAGCGTGGAACCAGTCAGTGTTAAATAACACCATTTGGACTTTGGCGGGACTTCAAATACTTGCAGAAAATAACTAAATGAAACAACTATAACTATAATTTAAAATTACATTTAAATACTCTATTTACATATATATTGCTTTATTATAATTAATAAATATACGCAATTTTATATTCTTATTTAAATCGTAATTTTGCACTTTATTTCACCACATTAGCGGCAAAACGCTATTATCAAATTATTCTTCATATTTGCAGAACTTGTAGGCTATGTCGCGCTATTTCATTCTATTCGAATCAAATAGACAAATATTTTGTTTTTGTTTTATTCAAATCGGTTAAGCTGTTTTCGGTAAAATTCAATTTTTGTGATTATTGCGAAAATTACAAATAAATTTAAATTTGGCATGGCAACGCTTAACATCTGCGAAGCTAGTACAAAGTTAGCGTCGAATTTTTGTTTTGCAGTTTTTTCAACATTTTGACTATGTACATAATTGCTCAATACTTTAAAAATATATAATTAACATATGTATCATTTCCCAATATATACTACATAGCAAATTATCATAGTTTCCGAGAAAATTCAAAATAACATCTACATTTTTCAATTATACGCTCTTCTACACTTTGTCAGAGAAGGCGCGCATTGCTATAATATAAACATAAAAATTTCTAATGCTTTGCAATTTGTTTTATTCAAATCGTGCGATGCTTTTTGAGAAAATCGCATTTTAGTAGAATAGTAAACATTTTTGAATTTTTGCGCGTTACCTAAAGTAGTCAAAGCATTGCCAAATTTAAACAAGTAAGAAAGTTACAGTCGAGTGTGCTCGACTGTGAGATACCCGCTACCCATTTTAATAAGGGCAAAATATTGTGGTATTATTTTCAAAATATACCGAAAATACTAAAAAATACTAAAAATATACCAAATGGTATGTTTGGTATACCGATACAGCACACCATTCAAGATATACCATAGACGGCACAATGTACCAGATTGTCGGCCAAAGCAACTAAGAGCCCTAGTAAGTGGGCGTTTTCGCCCATACAAAAGTATTTCTTTAATAACTTCCACAATTTTTATCTGATCGCAACTAAATTTTCAGGAATCATAACTACTATAGTAATTATAGTATATACCAAAATTCGCAACTCTAGCTTTAAAATTACGCTTGCGATACGATTTTTTTGATTTGCGGGGGCGGAAGTGGGCGTGGCAAAAATTTGAAACAAACTTGATCTGCGTGCAAACATAACAAATGCTGTCGAAAAAAAATTATAGCTCTATCTCTTATAGTCTCTGAGATCTAGGTGTTCATACGGACAGACGGACAGACACACAGACGGACAGACGGACATGGCTAGATCGTCTCGGCTGTTGACGCTGATCAAGAATATATATATTTTATAGGGTCGGAGATGCCTCCTTCTACCTGTTACATACATTTCCTGCCGGCACAAAGTTATAATACCCTTCTACCCTATGGGTAGCGGGTATAAAAATGGCGATCATGTACATACCTATTTATCATATTTATTACCCATATATATTCCCAACTTATTGGCCATGTCGCGCTATTTCATTCTATTCGAATCAAATAGACAAATATTTTGCTTTTGTTTTATTCAAATCGGTTAAGCCGTTTTCGGAAAATTCAATTTTGTGATTATTGCCAAACTAATATTACCATGGTGGCAACACGTGTTACGGTCGAAAGTTGGGCCACCCTTTATGAACTTGGTGGCAACTCTGGAACATAACGGAATAGTGCTGTATGTTCTACCAAGCAACAAGTTCTGCACAAGTGATTTATAAAGTTAAAAGTTTATAAAGTGAGAATAAACAATATATTGAAAATGCCACGTAAATTGATGTCCACCAAATCGTAAGTACATACAGTAGTACATATGTACATATATTACATCCGGTGCGCACTTTAAGTGCAGTAACATACATACATATATGTAATTTTTCATTTTAATTTTAATTTTTCTAATCTATTTTCATTAAGAAAAAGTTGTGTTTACTGAGCAAACCGCTAATTAGAGCAGAAATCAAATTTTTATTCACACACCAAGATAAAATATTAAGTATTTTAATTAAAAATTCCATTAAATATAAGTGCTTACGTATTTTCAAACCAGTTAAATAAAGATATTTTCCAACTGTCGTCTTATCGTAATCGGACAGCAGGTAACGATATCGATTCTTGATATGCAGTTATCGAAAATAATATAACGAAGCTGTTCGAAATAGGACTAGTATATTTTTGGGGAGAATGGGGGAAAGCATACAGGTCAAAGTGTCTGATTGCATTCAACTTGGTGAATGCCAGCATGATTCCTGTCACTGCTCTCTTCAAGCCGACGCACTACCTCCACGTGGTTCTCCCTGGATTGTCACTCGACAGCCGTTGAGTGGCAAACTAAAGCGCGCGACGAGAGTCCTAACTCTACAAACTAGGTTTTGGCGTAGGACTTGGAATCCACCCATGTAAAACACAATTTCAGTGAAGGAAGCAAGAGAAGCCTCGGAAAGGAACCGATCTAACGTTGACGACCATAGCAAGCGTAAAAAGGACAATGATTTGAGAGTATGCACCTGGAACGTACGAACATTGTACAGACCTGGTGCTGCTCAACAACTAGCAGATACCCTCAACAAATGCAGGGCTGACATCACTGCTATCCAGGAGATGCGATGGATAGGACAAGGCTGCATAAAGAAGAAGAACTTGACATATACTACAGCTGCCACCCAGAACGGCATGAATTTGGTTGTGGTTTCGTCGTAGGTGCCAGGCTGCGGCGCCGAGTCTCTCACTTTCGGCCAACAAACGAGAGAATTGCAACGATCCGAATTACTGCCAAATTCTTTAACATCAGCCTGATATGCGCACATGCCCCAACGGAGGAAAAGGACGATGCCACCAAGGACGCTTTCTATGCGGAACTCGACCGAGCTTATGGCCGCTATCCTTCCCATGACATTAAAATTCTCCTCGGGGATTTTAATGCCAAGGTAGGACGAGAAGACATCTTTGGTGCCACCGTCGGGCGATTTAGTCTACATGAGACCACCTCGAGCAATGGTCTCAGATTAATAGGCCTTTGCAGCTGCGCATAATATGGTAGTTCGTAGTACCGGATTCCGTCATTTGGACATCCATAAGGCATCTTGGCTCTCTCCGATCGACTGACCAGAAATCAGATCGATCATGTTGTGATCGATGCAAGGCATGCATCTAACATACTCGACGTGCGATCCTGTCGGGGTCCCAACATCGACTCCGACCATTATCTTGTTGCAGCTAAGATTCGCACACGGCTGTGTGTGGCGAAAATTGCACGTCGAAGTGCGTTAAGAAGGCTGGACATCGGAAAGCTGCAATCACAACAGGCGAAGAATGCATTCTCCACTCACGTCTCGGGGCTATTAAGCCGAGCACCTTCAATACCTGAAGACATAAGCGATATGTGGGCGCTCATATCTCACTCTCTGCGAGCTTCGGCAGAAGAAGTGCTTGGATTCCAGCGTCCTCTAACAAGGAATCCATGGTACGATCAGGAGTGTCATGACGCAACAGCTGCAAAGGACGCCGCCTACAGAAGAACACTGCAGGCTGGGGCGACACGAGCTATTGTGGATGTCTACAGGTCGAGAAGAAGAGACGAAAAACGCCTTTTCAGACGCAAGAAGAAAGAGCAGGAAAGGCATAGGAGAGCATAGAGAGCAGCAGATGCAGAAATGAAGCATGTAACTTCTACCAGAGGGTCAAGCGTCTGACCCAAGGATTTAAGACTGGTGCAGTGGCGTGCAGGGACGATGATGGAAATCTTGTCACAGAAGCAGAGGTCGTGCTGAAGCTATGGAGGGATCACTTCTCGAGTCTGTTATCTGGCTCAAACACAGACTCCGAAGACTATGATCCACGAACCCCAATCTATGGCACTGATATTGAAGTGCCAATCCCAAGTCATATCGAAGTCAAGGATGCAATCCAACGGCTTAAAACAAGTCTGCAGGTGCTGACGGCCTGCCGGCAGAATTGTTTAAGGCAGCTGGTGATATGTTGGTAGGAGCATGCACCAACTAATCAGTAAGATATGGCTCACGGAGAGCATGCCCGAAGATTGGAGCCTCAGCATGATCTTTCCCATCCTGAAGAAGGGTGATGCCACGTTGCGCACCAACTACCGCGGAATTAGTCTTCTTCCAGTTGCATACAAGGTCCTAACGAGCGTATTGTGTGAAAGACTGAAACCCCATGCTGAAGCACTGATTGACCTTATCAGTGCGGGTTCAGGCCTGGCAAGTCCACCGTTGACCAGATTTTCACGCCAAATCCTGGAGAAGTCTTACGAAAACCAGATCGACACGTACCATCTCTTCGTCGACTACAAAGCCGCATTTGATAGCCCCCGGCGAGATCGCCTATATGCCGCCATGTCTGAGCTTGGTATACCAGCAAAGCTGACTACACTTTGCAGAATGACATTGAGCAACACCATCAGCTCTGTCAAGGTAGGATGTGGCCAATCCGAAACCTTTACTACCAAGTGTGGCCTCAGACAAGGTGACTCGCTGTCTTGTATACTCTTCAATATTTTAATGGAGAGTATTATAAGAAAGGCTGGTGTACATCGGACGGGCACGATATTAACCAACAGATGTGTCCAGCTCCTTGGTTACGCTGATGATATTGATATCATTGGCCGCACCAAGCGTGATGTCACAGGAGCCTTCGGGGCTATTGAAAAGGAATCAGCGAAAGTAGGACTAGCGGTGAATATGGAGAAAACAAAGTTTATGGTGTGCTCTAGCAGAGAATCGCGGCGTCTTGATTCTCAGCTGACTGCAGAAAACTATAGCTTTGGGTCCGTCAAGGAGTTTATTTACTTAGGCACTGCTATAACCAGTACAAATGATGTCAGTCTGGAGATTAAGCGGAGAATAACACTTGCCAACAGGTGTTACTTTGGGCTCAGTAGGCAGTTCAATAGTAGAGCTCTCTCTCGACGCACAAAAACCACACTCTACAAGACGCTCATTCTTCCAGTACTCCTATATGGTGCGGAGTGCTGGACAGTGACGCAGTCAGACGCAGCTGCTCTTGGAGTGTTCGAGAGGAAAATTCTCCGTAAAATCTTTGGTCCAATCTGCGTGGATGATGTTTATCGCATCAGATATAACCATGAGCTGTATGAGCTGTACGGTGATGTTGACGTGGCCAGTCGAGTGAAATCTCAAATACTTCGCTGGCTGGGCCACGTTGCCCGTATGGATGAAGACGCTCCGGCTCGTGAGGTGTTTGATGCGGTGATTGTTGGGACACGAAGGAGAGGACGACCCCGAACGCGTTGGCAAGACCAGGTGATGGAAACCCTGTCCACACTTGGTGTTACCAACTGGCGAAGGCGCGCTCAGGACAGGGACGCGTGGAGGCACATTACGCTTCAGGCTGAGACCCGATAAAAGGGTTGTCATGGCCATATAATAATAATAATAATTTTGAGACATTAAATGGGATATTTCACAATGCAACTATCGGTCAAGATAGTTAGATGTTGCCGCAAATTAATTGAAAAGATTTTTCAATTATCTACATACATAGGATTCGATAAATAAAACTCCACCAACGCATTTTACATTTACATCACAATCTCTTTCAATTAATGAGCAATTCATACGAAGCATACATATAAATACATACACATGTATGTACGCTGAACATAGCGTAGATATTATTACTGTGAACCGAGAGTAAATGTATCAAATTGGCAAATTGGATATTGGCAAAATGTAGCTACCCCAATTTTCATTCACGATTTTAGTGCATAAAACTGCATGAAATTTGACGAACATGGATTTAATATAAAGATAATTTAATTTTCTACTGTTTTGCATTTAAACTTTTTAATTTAAGTTTAAATATCACATAAAAGACGAAAATAAAAGTTTTTTAGCCCGTATTTTTTATCGATATGTGACGCTAAAGTTGCGGCGCTATCTTGACGCACATTCGATCTAGACGATGTTTAGGAAATTGTTATCGTAGTATCGCTAATAAAATATCGATTTCACAAAAAGTGTTTTGTGAATCAGGGATGAATTGAAGTATCGGATAGATTGTAACGAATCACCAAGGATGTATTCGTCTGGTGCTGGTGTCAGGTTTATTAGTGTGGCGTACGCGCTGGGTTCTCCGGGCTTTGCTCAGATAGCATGGGGTTCAAGGAAAGGGCCAACTAATAGGACGCACCACTTATAATAATAATACATTTAAAATTCGCGTAATGGGAAGGCTACATTAAACAATAGTGAAAGAGACGAGAAAGGGAAGGAGAGGAAGGTAGGTTAACAAAAAGACGGAGCCACTCTCTAATGTAACACAGCTGTTATTGTGTGCAGACGCCCACCCTACCGTGATCCTGCATTCAAATGCCAAAAATTAAAAGTTGGCAGGATCCCTAAAAGAAAGTGGTTCGGCTAACCTTCTTCTGCTTGGTTATGCATGGTTCCAAATAAAATTAAACAATTAAGCGGACATACTTAATTTATTAACATATGACAACAGTAACTTGAATATTAACAACATTATGAAATGACAAGAAAAATAAAGAAATAAATAATTTAACGGACTAACATAGTAAGTGTTTATGAGGCGGAAATTAATTAGATAAGGCAAAAAGAAAAAGAATAAATAAAGAAAAACTAAAAACAATTAACCTATAAATATACAATATGATCTAGCATAAATATAATATAAATAATTATTTTGGGTTTCAAAATTACTAATACTTTAAGAATTTTGCAATTAAAATGACTTCATTGAGAATGATAGAAAGCACAAATAATATAGGCAAACATAATCTATCTTTTAAACAGAAAAGCTCTGCGCAAGCAATCGTATGAGGATCAGCTGATGACTGTCACTCAATGCAGGCCGGTATATGAACACCTTACAAGGTCATTGACCGCTGGGACTGCAGTAGCAGCTGTAGCAGCTGCAGCAGCTGTAGCAACGCTATGGTGAGATGCATAAAAGCTCTAACTTATATGTATATAATCAATTAGTAAGAGTGAAACAGACTTACATACATTCGGCGACTCCCACGCAGAAAGATCTTTCCTTGTGTTAGTGACTGTCTGTGGTGAAGCTGTGGATAAATAGAAACAAGAAAGCTTTTGCGTATGCGTAAAAGCTGGCTGCTATGATCTGCTAGTGCAATTCCATACAAACATACATAAGTACATACAAATGTATGTAGGTATGAGTGTACCTACTTTCCAGGCAATATAGAAAAGTTAAATTTAATAATTAAATACAATTTTTCAATGATATTTTGCCTATATATGGTGCCTTATATGCATTTTTAAATGTTTGCCATTGTGATCTTGCACAATTAACCAGTGGTACTTGTACTATGCGGGCCCAAGAAAAGTTGTTGTTTTCAATTTTCTCGCCACATCATAATACACTTACAACACTTATAAACATTCACTTTAAAATGCACATTTGAACTAACCAATCTAAACTAACAATAATTCAACAAAACAAATAAAAACATAGGCTGACATTCAGCTATTCGCCTTCGGACTCGATGTCACAATAAAGAACGACGCAAGCCGTAGCTAGCGATTTCGGCGAGGCTACCAGCCGTAAGTTGTTCTTCGTCAGCATACGAAGCCAACCTGCTTGGAAGCAGTTCTCTGTTTCGCAGTGCGAGTCTGCAACTATCTCTGGCTACCGTCGTTTCGGTAGACCATCTGTTTGTGGTGTACCGACAGCTGATGTGGCCAGCACAGCTGCGTCGTGAAGCTTTTGTTGTTGGCCGTTAATCACTCATTACGGTGTGGTGACTTTTAAGGCATAATCAAGTTCAAATTTTGGGATTATATGACTTATTACGGCGTATCACTACTGGGTCATTAGAATTTACACACTGGGTTTTATATCAATTATTACTGGGTCATTAGATTCAGTTTAATACTGGGTTTTATATAAAATATGACTAAGTGCCGAATCTAAAAATAAATAGACAAAACTAAACTTAGAACAACAAAAAACTAAACATACGTATAACAAATATTTACCCTAATCTGGTTAAGTGGACGGCATAGGTGCACTTTTGTGAAAAAAAAACAATTAACGTATTAGTATATCAATTATACATTGCAGTACCATTGTATACTTACAAATACGATATATGTATGCAACGGACTTCGCCAACCACTTCACTGAGATATAATTTTTTGGTTTTAGTCACATGCACTTTTACACATTTTTTCTCAGGTTCAGCACATAACCTGCCAACAATTTTCTTGCCAACCAAACCAACAACAAAAACTTTTTCGGAATTTTGACAAATAATCCTACTCAAAAAGGTAATCGTTGTCTATTTTGGTGTGGACTTAACACGATCAGCTGATCTAGTAATTCACGCTTGTAAGTATCGTGGTCCACCAATAGATGGCGCTATTTTTGAGCTTTTGTGGCAACTCTGTCATCCACCTATTGCCCATATGCTGGCAACACCAAACGATCAGCTGCCAACACAAAAGGATTAGTTGGGCAACCCATAAATCTATCGCAGCTAACTTCATGGCGAAGCCACTTGAATTTGTGCTTTCAATTTCACCAGTCATACGTTTAATATAATCAATAAAGTTAAGTTAAAATACAACGGCGTTTTCATCAAATCTCTCACACCTATGAAGACGCCAAAGTGGTGACCCCGACTGCAATAACACAACTACAATTTACGTTCAGTGGAATGCCAAGCTCATGACACTGAAGACGCATTTTGACGCAAACATGCAGTCACACGATCAAAACCTCGCAGAACAACTGCGGGATCTGAAACAGCAACTCGAGCAACTGCAGTCACATGGCCAACCAGCTGGATTCTCTTCGCAATGCGCGCAACTTCGCATTCCGAAATTCAACAAAACAAATCCTCAGCTTTGGTTTTCTCAGTTGACGATAACAAATTCGACATTATATCTGTGAATTTGGAGAAGGATGTCATTGCCAAACTGGAGGATCTGATCGCATCGCCACCGCTTACAAACAAATATGCCACTTTAAAGCAACGCGTGCTTGACAAATTCGCAGAATCATCAGACTCAAAGCTAAAAAGGCTTTTGCGTGGCGGCGAAACTGATGGCAAGAAACCGTCAGACATCCTTGACCACATGCGGCGCTTAGCACCAACCACGGGCTGCGAGGCAGTTATTCGATCGTTGTTTCTGGCGGAGCTTCCAAACTCGATCAGACCGTTCATTTCGGTATGGGACGAGAACAACCTTGACAAATTGGCGGACATTGCAGATAAAATGCTTGAAGCTAGCGAGCCAGGTTCTGCATTTGTTGAGTCAACGGCACTAACAGAGCAGCAGTACCAAGTTGATGCTCTGAGCGGCAAGCAAACCGGCATGTCAGAAGTAACATCGGCATTACAAGCGCTCACTACAAAAGTCGACAAGCTTCAGGACGAGCTACGCCAATCAAAACATGCCCAATTGTCAGGGCATACACGTGATAGCTCTAATGATGTCGGTTCAAAACTGTGTTTCTACCACACTAGATTCGGTGAGAATGCTCGCAAGTGCCAGCCAGCATGTCCACGCTACCAGTCGTCAAACTAAAGACGCTACCGTTGACTCAGCTGGTAAACGGTAGCGCAGAAACCACCAGCAGCCACAAAACTCCAAACGACATTCAACAAATTGGCCTGGACCGGCGTCTACACATCAAAGATCGCTTGTCAAACCAATCATTCCTCATTGATTCCGGATCAGTGGTGTCAGTGATCCCACGCAGCATGGCACCGCACACACGCATCAACGGCAGACTTTATCTGTATGCCGCCAATCAATCTACAATCAAAACCTACGGAAATTGTACTCTTCAGCTCGACCTGGCCCTACATCGCTCGTTCACATGGCCATTCATCATCGCTGATGTACAAACACCTATAATCGGCGCAGACTTCCTTGCCGCACATCATCTCCTCGTCGACGTCAGTGAACAACGATTGCTTGACAACTCAAAGTCAACTCACCATGGCACCACTGACCCGTCACACGACTTACAAAAATCTCTGGAACTCAAGTCACCGAATTTGTCAGCTGATGTGCAAAAGATCGACAAAATGGTTTCTCTCGAGCGAGTCCATGCACACAACGTTTGTCACTTCATTAAAACAAGCGGCGCACCTGTAGCTGAGCGACCTAGACGATTATCTGGCGAGAAACTTGCTTCAGCCAAATCGCAAGTCAATACGCTCATTGATAAGGGAATTTGCCGTTACTCCAAAAGCCCATGGGCCAGTCCCTTGCACATGCTGGCTAAAAGGATGGATCTTGGCGCGCCTGTGGCGATTACCGCAAGCTGAATGGAATTACGGTTCCAGACCGTTATCCGATTCCACACATTCAGAA
This sequence comes from Drosophila sulfurigaster albostrigata, assembly GCF_023558435.1. Classification (NCBI taxonomy): domain Eukaryota; kingdom Metazoa; phylum Arthropoda; class Insecta; order Diptera; family Drosophilidae; genus Drosophila; species Drosophila sulfurigaster. The sequence goes on along the minus strand of NW_026909665.1, from coordinate 81,817 downwards.
TTTTGCTGATCGCCTTCACAATAAGAAAATTTTCACAACGCTTGATCTCGAAAAGGCTTACTACCAAATTCCAATGGCGCAGGAGGACATAGAAAGACGGTTATTTGCACTCCATTTGGCTTGATTGAATTTGTTTTATGCCATTTGGACTAAAAATGCAAAGCAAACCTTCCAGCGGTTCATTGACCAGATCTTCCGTGAAATTGACTACGTGTTTTGTTATGTTGATGACATTCTCATCATGTCGAGCTCGGAAGAACAGCATAAGCAACACGTGCAAAATGTTCTTAACATTCTTAAGACACATGGATTGGTCATCAACCGAGACAAACGCAATTTTGCCCAGACAGAGGTACAGTTCCTTGGCTATGTGGTTAGCAGCAAAGGCATAAAACCACCACAGGACCGAATAAGCGCGATGTTGAACTTCCCACAGCCACAAACAATCTGTGAATTGGGCCGATTCCTGGAATTTTGAATTATTATCGACGCTGCATCCCTCACGCCTCGGGAATACAAGCTCCTCTCAACGACTTAACACGCAACATGAAAAGAATGACAGGCGTCCCATTGAGTGGAATCCTGAAACTATAAACACTTTTCTGGAATGCAAAAGAAGCTTGGCAAACGCAACCACGTTCGTCTACCCCAATCCACGCGCTGATCTCTGCCTGGTGTGTGACGCGTCGGACACAGCAATTGGAGCTGTTTTGGAGCAGAGCTCTGAACATGGTTGGCAACCTCTTGGATTTTATTCCAAAAGCTCAACAGTACAGAACGCAACTACAGCACCTACGACCGCGAATTGTTGGCAATCTACGAGGCGATAAAACATTTCAAGCATGTGTTGGAAGCAAGAGTGTTTGTGATCAAAACTGATCATAAGCCCCTAATTTATGCATTTTCACAGCGACCGGAGAAGGCGTCACCTCGCCAATTGCGACATCTCAGTTTCATTTCCCAATTCTCAACCTCAATTTGTCATTTGAGTGGCGACGAAAACGTGGTTGCAGATGCATTATCGCGTTTAAATGCAATATCCATGCCGTCATCACTCGACACCAAAAGCATTCAAGAGGCGCAAGCATCTGACGGCGAGTTATCTGCACTTCTAAATGGAACAACTTCGCTGCAACTGCAACCTGTAGAGCTGACCAAAGAAGTTCTTGCGTACTCCGATTTTCGACCGGCTCCGTACGTCAATCCAGCATGCAAGCGCTAAGGCCCATCTCGGCAGCACACCACAGCAAGCCAAAACTATCCATTCATTAGCACATCCACGAATGTTCCCATGTGTTTGTGAGAACCGATGCCGTGAAGCAACCGCTGCAACCACCATACTCTGGGCCATACCAAGTGATCGACAAGCTTTCAGATCGAGGTTTTGTGCACAAAAACTTATTGAAAGACGTGTCTAGAGGGGAGTACTGTGGCAACTCTGTCATCCACCTATTGCCCATATGCTGGCAACACCAAACGATCAGCTGCCAACACAAAAGGATTAGTTGGGCAACCCATAAATCTATCGCAGCTAACTTCATGGCGAAGCCACTTGAATTTGTGCTTTCAATTTCACCAGTCATACACATAAGTTAAGTTAAAATACAACGGTGTTTTCATCAAATCTCTCACACCTATGAAGACGCCAAACTTTCAGACTCATTGCTAAATAAAGCTTTGCTTCTCAGAACAAAACATGACAAAACATTTAGTACCATTTTCTCAGACTACAAAAATAATTTTCTACAACTAAACAAATTAAATAATATAAATTAACTATGACAATACACATATAAATAAATAATATAATAAATAATAGATAGAAATATGTATGTGTGCAGAAAAGAAGAAAAAAATGTTGCATACTTTTAGGCTTAGTCGATTTCAGCTACGACAAGCGGCCTATTACAAGATGGCGTGTAAATGTTTATTCAAAATTGTACTGCGCGCTTTACAAATTTTATAAGGTTTTCATAATTAGTGAGCAATATATTTCAAATTATTATATAATCATGAAGATATATTCATTTTGTTTTAAGAAAAAGAACAATATCCTAATTGTATCAAAATAAATAATGTTACTTGAGATTTTCTACATTTTAACGGAGATTCTGTGGCACTGGTACTGGAATAGTGTGAAAAGTGTTGTCGCCAAACACAAAAATTTTTTCCTTTTTGGAAATAATGTTTCTGTGTTTTGGTATATATAATCGGTGTAAAATGTATGTTTCAAAAATATTGATGGTGGTCACACTGTAACAAATAAAACAGTTTGACGCTTTCATTTCAGAAACCAAGCAGTTCCGATTTGTTGCTCGAGCATAATTTACGAGATTAATTTACGAGAATAATTTTTATTACGATTTGTAAAAAAATACAGCAAAAGTACTATTAAATCAGATTACATCACACTTATTTCGTACGGTAAGAAAAAATTTTGTATAGTAATATTTACATGTAGCAAAATATGTAGGTAAATCTAAGTTTATTATTCAATTACCAGTTTGTTCATGAAAACACGCACATGTGCTTTTGGTAAAATTGTAATTGCATTTTCTCATTCTCACTACGCAAAAATCGTGGCTTGCCGCCATTTTGTAAATCGAAGGAAAACTAACTGTATAATTTGTAGAGGAATTTTACATGTGTGCATATAATTGTGTTTATATAATTTGTCAAAAGCAAAATAGAGTGAGAAAACACAAAAGTGAAGATAGTGTGTGTCCGTAAGTTATTCTTATTGACAATAGTCGAAGTAATTCATATATTTGTTTTGTTTTGCATGTATAGAAAATGTCTGGTCGTGGCAACTTATTGGCTTTTAAAAAAAAGATGAGCCTTCCGAAATTTCGGCTAGTATTGGCGATCAAATTAAGGATAGCGGCTTGGATGCTAATCAATCGCTATCAAGCGGCGAGTATCGGCGTGTTGCCAGGGACAATGTCGCCAGCGAATTAGCAACATCTTTTCAAAATGTCAACATCTCAGTTGGACGTGGGCGCGGTCGTGGCCATTTTTTGCAAACAATTATGGCCGGTGGAATTCAGCCTGTGGAGAGCATAAATACCACAGGATCCTCTAAGGAATTGACATGGGTGCGACTTCAAGCAAATTCGAAGTGTCTGTGGAAAAGCAGGTTCAGATCACAATCAAAACTTAGTGGCCGATGCTAAGACTTGCATTACCAAGCCGGGATTATTTTTACCAAATCAAATTTATGGCGTAAAAGGTATAACTTTTTATTTGCAATTTTTTAGCAATGTTATTACAAAAATTATATTCAATTCATAATTCATTTTATTATATAATAATGCCCACACAAAAGTATTTATTTAATACCTTCCACAATTTTTATCTGATCGCAATCAAATTTTCAGGAATCACAACTACTATAGTTGTTATTGTATATACCAAAAATAACGCTTGCTATTCGATTTTTGATTTGCGGGGGCGGAAGGAGGCGTGGCAAAATTTGAAACAAACTTGATCTGCGTGCAAGCATAACAAATGCTGTCGAAAAAATTATAGCTCTATCTCTTATAGTCTCTAGGTGTCATAGGTGTTCATACGGACAGACGGACAGACACACAGCCGGACATGATCGTCTCGGCTGTTGACGCTGATCAAGAATATATATACTTTATAGGGTCGGAGATGCCTCCTTCTACCTGTTACATACATTTTCTGCCGGCACAAAGTTATAATACCCTTCTACCCTATGGGTAGCGGGTATAAAAATACATTTAAATTAATTTTAGTTTTTATATTTATGCGTACTCTTAGCAAACTAATTATTAATGAATTAACAATTCTTCTTTACCGTTAAGATGACCTTTTTATTTTAATCTTTATTCGCGTTAGTTAACATTATACTTCTGCTTTTCACAGGCAACCAGATTAATGTGTCAACCAATTACATTTGCCTTAACTCTGATCCCAGCAAGGGAGTCTATTTGTACGAAGTGCGTTTTAGTCCCAATGTCGATTCAATCCACTTAAGGATCAAATACTTAAACGAGCATAAGGATAAATTTGGCGGCACAAAGACCTTTGATGGTTCCATATTATATTTACCAATTTTGCTCAAAGAAGAATTGACAACGTTTGTTACAAAACTGCGGAAAATGGTGAAATCGAAATACGTTTGCTATTCAAGAAGAAAGAGTCCCTCAAGGACTGCATTCAACTTTACAACATTCTATTTGATCGCATTATGCGTACGCTCAAGTATGTGAAATTCGATCGCAAAAACTTTGATCCCACACAACCAAAAATAATACCTATTGCAAAATTAGAAGTATGGCCTGGATATGTGACAGCTGTCGACGAATACGATGGCGGTTTGATGCTTTGCTGTGATGTATCGCACCGATTGCTATGCCAAAGGACCGTGTTGGAAGAGCTCGTTGACATCTATCTGCAAAATAAGAGTTGCTTTCAGGAGCATGCGAAAATGTATTTATTGGGTAGCATTATTATTACCAGATATAATAATCGTACATATAGAATTGATGATATTTGCTTTACTGAAAATCCACAATCGATGTTTGAAACACGCAACGGATCTTGCAGTTATATCGAATATTACAAGACACATCACAATATTAATATCAAAGACATCAAACAGCCGTTATTGATAAGCGAAAAACAACAGAAGTATGAAAAAATGCGAGCAAAGATGAAGATGAAATACGTTATTCTTTAATACCCGAACTATGCTATTTGACTGGCATCCATGATAATATGCGTGCTGATAAAAACTTTTGCGAGACATTGCAGCAGTTACGCGAGTTACGCCAAATCAACGGATCTTGGCTTTAGAGAAGTACGTGAAAAATGTGAATAAAAATGTCGAGGCAAAGCAGATTCTTGCCAATTGGGGATTGACGCTAGCCTATAACAATGTCAGCGTCGTTGGACGCAAACTACTTGACGAGCAAATATATTTTGCGAATAAGACCGTATCCGCCGGTCAAAATGCAGATTTTTTGCGAGATGCAACCAACAGTGAATTACTCGATGTTGTTCACATAGATAATTGGCTTTTGATATATCACAAAAACGATTTGAGTGCTTGCAATTCATTCATGAAACATATGGAGACATGTTGTGCCGCATTTGGTATGCGCATAAATAAACCAAAGAAATTGACATTGGATCAGGATCGCATAGACTCTTATGTGGATGCTCTACGTCGCAACATCGTCAGTGAAACTCAAATAGTTGTTTGTATTTGTCCCACCAGCAGAGACGACAGATACTCGGCGATTAAAAGATTTGTTGTGCTGAATTACCTGTCGCCTCACAGGTAAAATAGCACACATCCTGTGTGCTTCTTATTAGTAATTACAATGTTTAATTATAGATAATCAACGCCAGAACATTGTTGAATGATGGCAAGAATCGCTCAATAGTCCAAAAGATTATATTACAAATGAACTGCAAATTGGGCGGTTCCTTGTGGTCTGTGAAAATTCCATTCAAAAAGTAATGATTTGTGGCATCGATTCGTATCATGATCCCAGCCAAAAGAACAGCTCTGTAGCGGGTAAGTATAGTTAAATAATTAGTTTATACATATTTATTAATATTCTACAAATATATTAGCATTTGTCGCTTCGTTAAACGCAACCTATACGCAGTGGTATAGCAAGGCGGTTGTGCAAACCAAACGAGAAGAGTTGGTTAATGGTCTAACTTCGGCTTTTGAGTGTGCTCTGAAGAGCTATAAGCGGCGCAATGGTTACCTTCCGGACAGTGTTATAATTTATAGGTATTAGGGTAGAAGCATCAAAATATCTTATTCTCCAAAGTTTTCTACACGAAATATGAGATAAAATTCAGAAGTTACTTATTATTATTATCCTTCACATCTTTCAGAGATGGCGTTGGGGATGGTCAACTAAATCTATGCTCCATGTTTGAGATTCCCCAATTCGAGGCTATTAGTGGCAAAAATATAAAAATAACGTTTATAGTTGTCCAGAAGCGTATAAATACGCGATTCTTTACGGTAATAATTGAATAACGTAAGTTAACATAAAATTTCGAAGCCTTTCATTCTGACTATTTTCAGGGAAGTAACAACAATTACACAAATCCATCGCCGGGAACCGTAGTTGACAAGGGCATAACACGAGCTCAAATGTATGATTTCTTCTTGGTTTCCCAATCGGTCCGACAAGGAACTGTAAGCCCAACTCATTTCGTTGTGCTACGAGACGACTCAAATTACGGACCAGATATAATACAAAAACTGAGCTACAAGCTATGCTTTTATATTATAATTGGCCTGGAACTGTTCGCATTCCAGCGTGCTGCATGGCAAGTCATGAAAGTTTCCGATATTTCATTGTTAAACTTATTAATTTGTTTTTCGTTTTTCAGTACGCTCATAAGATGGCTTTCTTGATTGGCCAAAGCGTTCAGCGTAATACATCGGCTACTCTTGCAGAGAAATTATTTTATTTATAAGAATTCAGTTTAAACTTGTTTATTGTAACCATATAATCTATCATTTAATCACTAAACGTTTATCACAACCATATAATCTATCATCTAATCACTAAACTAAGATACACAAGTAACATATTCTCTTTTCATTTTGTTTAGTGCAAATGTGTATTAAAGCACAAAGCGCAGATGAATTACATATGTAATTTTTCATTTTCATTTTAATTTTTCTAATCTACTTTCTTTAAGAAACAAAAGTTGTGTTTACTGAGCAAACCGCTAATTAGAGCAGAAATCAAATTTTTATTCACACACCAAGATAAAATATTAAGTATTTTAATTGAAAATATAATATAAGTGCTTACGTATTTTCACACCAGATAAATACAGATATTTTCCAACTGTCGTCTTATCGTAATCGGACAGCAGGTAACGATATCGATTCTTGATATGCAGCTATCGAAAATAATATAACGAAGCTGTTTGAAATAGGACTAGTATATTTTGAGACATTAAATGGGATATTTCACAATGCAACTATCGGTCAAGATAGTTAGATGTTGCCGCAAATTAATTGAAAAGATTTTTAAATTATCTACATACATAGGATTTGATAAATAAAACTCTTTAGATTGAACAACTTATACATTAATGTCCACCAACGCATTTTACATTTACATCACAATCTCTTTCAATTAATGAGCAATTCATACGAATCATACATATAAACATTTTACATGGTCATCTGTTCAAATTAATGAGTAATTAATACAAAGCTTGTGTACGTTTTGTATTTTATTTAAATTTTCTTTCTCAATCTGTTAGCTATGATTAATTTTTCAGGTAAAATAGACTTTTGTATTTAAAATTTCTTTTTATACCCGCTACTCGTAGCGTAAAAGTACATATATTATAACTTTGTGCCGGCAGGAAATGTAAGTAACATGCATAATGAGGCATCTCTGACCCTATATATTATATAATATATTATTGATCAGCGTCAACAGCCGAGACGATATAACTGTGTCCGTCTCTCCGTATGAACACTTACATCTCAGAGACTATAAGAGATAAAGCCATAAATTTTCGACATCACTTTTTATGTTTGCAGGCAGATCAAGTTTGTTTCGAATTTTTGCTGCGCTTTAGAGAAGTACGTGAAAATGTGAATAAAAATGTCGAGGCAAAGCAGATTCTTGCCAATTGGGGATTGACGCTAGCCTATAACAATGTCAGCGTCGTTGGACGCAAACTACTTGACGAGCAAATATATTTTGCGAATAAGACCGTATCCGCCGGTCAAAATGCAGATTTTTGCGAGATGCAACCAACAGTGAATTACTCGATGTTGTTCACATAGATAATTGGCTTTTGATATATCACAAAAACGATTTGAGTGCTTGCAATTCATTCATGAAACATATGGAGACATGTTGTGCCGCATTTGGTATGCGCATAAATAAACCAAAGAAATTGACATTGGATCAAGATCGCATAGACTCTTATGTGGATGCTCTACGTCGCAACATCGTCAGTGAAACTCAAATAGTTGTTTGTATTTGTCCCACCAGCAGAGACGACAGATACTCGGCGATTAAAAGATTTGTTGTGCTGAATTACCTGTCGCCTCACAGGTAAAATAGCACACATCCTGTGTGCTTCTTATTAGTAATTACAATGTTTAATTATAGATAATCAACGCCAGAACATTGTTGAATGATGGCAAGAATCGCTCAATAGTCCAAAAGATTATATTACAAATGAACTGCAAATTGGGCGGTTCCTTGTGGTCTGTGAAAATTCCATTCAAAAAGTAATGATTTGTGGCATCGATTCGTATCATGATCCCAGCCAAAAGAACAGCTCTGTAGCGGGTAAGTATAGTTAAATAATTAGTTTATACATATTTATTAATATTCTACAAATATATTAGCATTTGTCGCTTCGTTAAACGCAACCTATACGCAGTGGTATAGCAAGGCGGTTGTGCAAACCAAACGAGAAGAGTTGGTTAATGGTCTAACTTCGGCTTTTGAGTGTGCTCTGAAGAGCTATAAGCGGCGCAATGGTTACCTTCCGGACAGTGTTATAATTTATAGGTATTAGGGTAGAAGCATCAAAATATCTTATTCTCCAAAGTTTTCTACACGAAATATGAGATAAAATTCAGAAGTTACTTATTATTATTATCCTTCACATCTTTCAGAGATGGCGTTGGGGATGGTCAACTAAATCTATGCTCCATGTTTGAGATTCCCCAATTCGAGGCTATTAGTGGCAAAAATATAAAAATAACGTTTATAGTTGTCCAGAAGCGTATAAATACGCGATTCTTTACGGTAATAATTGAATAACGTAAGTTAACACAAAATTTCGAAGCCTTTCATTCTGACTATTTTCAGGAAGTAACAACAATTACACAAATCCATCGCCGGGAACCGTAGTTGACAAGGGCATAACACGAGCTCAAATGTATGATTTCTTCTTGGTTTCCCAATCGGTCCGACAAGGAACTGTAAGCCCAACTCATTTCGTTGTGCTACGAGACGACTCAAATTACGGACCAGATATAATACAAAAACTGAGCTACAAGCTATGCTTTTATATTATAATTGGCCTGGAACTGTTCGCATTCCAGCGTGCTGCATGGCAAGTCATGAAAGCTTCCGATATTTCATTGTTAAACTTATTAATTTGTTTTTCGTTTTTCAGTACGCTCATAAGATGGCTTTCTTGATTGGCCAAAGCGTTCAGCGTAATACATCGGCTACTCTTGCAGAGAAATTATTTTATTTATAAGAATTCAGTTTAAACTTGTTTATTGTAACCATATAATCTATCATTTAATCACTAAACGTTTATCACAACCATATAATCTATCATCTAATCACTAAACTAAGATACACAAGTAACATATTCTCTTTTCATTTTGTTTAGTGCAAATGTGTATTAAAGCACAAAGCGCAGATGAATTACATATGTAATTTTTCATTTTCATTTTAATTTTTCTAATCTACTTTCTTTAAGAAACAAAAGTTGTGTTTACTGAGCAAACCGCTAATTAGAGCAGAAATCAAATTTTTATTCACACACCAAGATAAAATATTAAGTATTTTAATTGAAAATATAATATAAGTGCTTACGTATTTTCACACCAGATAAATACAGATATTTTCCAACTGTCGTCTTATCGTAATCGGACAGCAGGTAACGATATCGATTCTTGATATGCAGCTATCGAAAATAATATAACGAAGCTGTTTGAAATAGGACTAGTATATTTTGAGACATTAAATGGGATATTTCACAATGCAACTATCGGTCAAGATAGTTAGATGTTGCCGCAAATTAATTGAAAAGATTTTTAAATTATCTACATACATAGGATTTGATAAATAAAACTCTTTAGATTGAACAACTTATACATTAATGTCCACCAACGCATTTTACATTTACATCACAATCTCTTTCAATTAATGAGCAATTCATACGAATCATACATATAAACATTTTACATGGTCATCTGTTCAAATTAATGAGTAATTAATACAAAGCTTGTGTACGTTTTGTATTTTATTTAAATTTTCTTTCTCAATCTGTTAGCTATGATTAATTTTTCAGGTAAAATAGACTTTTGTATTTAAAATTTCTTTTTATACCCGCTACTCGTAGCGTAAAAGTACATATATTATAACTTTGTGCCGGCAGGAAATGTAAGTAACATGCATAATGAGGCATCTCTGACCCTATATATTATATAATATATTATTGATCAGCGTCAACAGCCGAGACGATATAACTGTGTCCGTCTCTCCGTATGAACACTTACATCTCAGAGACTATAAGAGATAAAGCCATAAATTTTCGACATCACTTTTTATGTTTGCAGGCAGATCAAGTTTGTTTCGAATTTTTGCTGCGCCCACTTCCGCTTTCACAAATTGACAAAACTCGAATAACAAGCGATAAAGGTAGAGTCGCGAATTTTAGTATATTCAATAATAACTACAGGGTTTGTTATTCCTCACAGTTTGCTTGCGATCAGATAAATATTGCCAAAGTTATTAAAGAAATAGTTTTGTACCATACCATTTGGAATACTCACTTATAGTATTTTTATGGACTACTATTTGGGTATATTTTAAGAACAATACCGCAATATTGTGCTTTTATTGGAAATAGGTGGCGGGTATCGTACAGTCGAGCACATTCAACTGTAGCTTTCTTACTTGTTTTATTTTAAAAATGAAACTGTATTTTGCATACTCGCTAACCATAGCGTAAAAGGATATTATTAATATAATAACTGTTGAAAGTATATGGATCTAAGAGGCAGAAAGTAAATATATACATATATTCTTGATTAGCGTCAAAAGTCGAGACTCTATAGCCATGCGCGTCTATCATAAAGATGGATAATCTTAAAAATTCAAATAGTAGCAATCAAATGTATTTACTTTTATTGAACATTTATAATCTGTATATAACATTTATTTTTAAACCTATTCCAAGGATAGAATGTAATTATAACTTTGTGATTACACGAAATCAAAATCAATATAACAGGCAGAAGGGGTGTAAAAGTGTAGAAATAAAATAGTATATTTTTATACTAAAATTGGCTGCAGCAACATTATTTCAAGTTTTTGGTATATTGATTCGGTATATTCTTGGAATAAGCGAGTAACTCACAGTCGAGCCCACTCGGCTATAGCTTTGTAATTAATAGTATATTATTATACTTAATATGGCTACCGACCATATTTATTTTCTGTATATTAATTTGGTATATTATAGGAATTATACCGGACTCCTTGCTTTTAATAAAATGAGTAAGCGGGTATCTCACAGTCGAGCAGACTTAACTATAGCTTTCTATCTAATTGTTGTATATTTTTGTATCATATACAACAATTCACTGCTCTTGTCATTTAATTAAATTCTACTTCAAGAGTGTATGAATTGTAGCAGAGTTTGCAACTTTGTCGCACTCATTTTTATTGATATGAGCCACGTGGCAAGCATCTATGAGAATATTGTTTTAATTGCTTTGCATAAAAATCAAAGCAGCATATGCAACTTTGTGGCCATTTGTCATACAAAGTGTAACACTTAACAGCTGGCCCATAAATTAAATGTTCGCGTTGAACATTTCAACGCAAATTACAGTTACACTTTTACAAATTAACACCCTCCTTCCCCGCTCTTACCGTGGCTAATTGTAATTAATAATGCACTACAAGCGGAACACCTGACGGAGCCACGCCCCCAAGCCAACATATCCCCACTTCCTATTTCCCATGTCCCATTTTCCATATCCCATATTCCATCTGATGCAATTAATTAACGGGACATATACAACTTGAAACACACTCGTATAATGATGATGACCACTTCCGCTCATTAAGCAGTTGAAAAATTAACATGTAACTATAATTTATGCATGCAAAGTTAAGTACATATATCAAAATGTATAGCAATAGTATAAAGGGCACGCCCTCTCGGCAAATATACATATCCCAATATGCATATTTTAAATGCCTAGTCTGATTGATGACAATAGAACTGCGCAGGTAAAATCAACATGGGCAGATGACAACAATTTTATATATTCTTTTGATTATATTTGCATTGTCATTGGAGCCTCTTAATGCCATTTCCAATGCATTTCATCGCAGTATTTCATTTAATTTTCAAGTTTAAGCCAAACCGAACTCAATTTGAGAAATCTGTTTTTGTCTTTGGTAAATGGCCGCCAGTAAAACTATGGAAAATTCCGAGAAACACAAAAGCAAAACTGCATAGAGACCAGACTATGCATACGTACATAACGAAGAGTGGTGAAAAATGAGAGAGGAGATGGGGGCGGGGATGAGTTGAAGCACCGTAGCACCGAGATCTGTTTGCATTATTGATGGCCTGGATTATCTTTGAGCAGCGTCTGTACTATTGACGAGAGCGTTGACAACTATCTACGAGAATATCTACAGTATGAATTTATGTATGTGTGAGTCTAAAGTGAAGAGTGTAGGAGGTTGAGCTGAGCTTAGCCAAGCTGCTGCTGCTACTGCTGCACTTGCTTCAAGAATATTTGCAATTTAATTAATTTAGAAGTGTTTGTTCTATCAAGTGTTGATTGTCTCACTTGTTTGTGGCACTTAGGAGCGTGCCAGCTGAAAGACAACGAGAGAACGACAATGCATCCTCCTACAGCCCAAAATCGATAAGCCGCACGACTGGTCAAGCTGTTGCAGGTCCTGCCAGCCTGCCTGCTTGCAGTCTCACACTCACTTCTCTCACTTCTCAGTGTTCTTTGGTCGAGTGGCCGTCTCAGTCCCAATCGCATTCCCAGGAGATTGACCATCGTCGTCTGGTGGCGCCATGCAATGCTTTTATCTTAATCTGCTGCAAATAGACATTAAATGCTATTTCTTTAGATTTATTCAAACAAAACAACAGCAACATCAACACGAGCAACAGCAACTAGAACAACAAGAGCATAAAGAGAAGAAATAGCAATAGCAACCGACACAGCGACAGATTGGCACGAGCGGGCAGCCAAGTGGCAATTTGTGGCTTTGCACGGCAAACCGACATCATCAGCGCTGGGATAGAACAAAAGCCAGACAACTAGCTAGCCAGTGAGTTGGAAACTCTGTCTGTAGGAGAGAGAGACAGTACAAGGATGAGACACGGAAGTGTGGGAGTGAAGAAGAGTGTTGCGGGGTTGAAGTTGTCGGCATTTGTCCCACGGGCATTGCATGTTTGAAGCAAATTTATTACAAGCAACAGCCCGCAGTCGCAGTTGTCTGGGCCATCAGCACTTGGCTTGCCTTGGATCAGCTCAACGCCACACAATCCACCAGCTAGCCTGGTGTATGTACGTGTCGCTTTGTATTGAGTGCAAATCTGTTGGGCTAGTGGGAATGGGGAGTGAGTAATACTGTCGCCGAGCTTGACCCTAGGCCAACTATCGACAAGCATCTTCGACTTGGTCTGTTGACTGTGTGCTGTCTCTGCTGACTACTTTGCCACTTATAAATTCCAGCAGTACATGGCCCAAACACTTGTTACATCAATTAGACGGCCACAGAGTGGCAAACTCCATCTATATGTATATATATATATATACATATATGAATATGTGTGTGGTTGGAATGTGAAAAGAGATTGTTGGTCTTGAACCATCAAGGTATCCAGCAGTGACCAGTTGCAATCGCAAATTCGTTTAGTTTTGGGCGTGACAATGGCATGTGGGTATAATTATTAGTTGTGAGGGCGAATGCCATAGGTTAGTTGCTTTCTGGAATGTTTGCCATCCATGTCCAAGGATACCAACGATGCCATGCCATAGATATGCCTCAAGAAGTTGAGGAAACTGTGTCTAAGAATGTGGCCATGCTTGATGGTTGGAGTGGCTGCCTGGGTGGGGATGAGACAAAAGTAGAAATGGCCAAGCACTCTAATTGATTGTATGTCCACAACCCCCAAATGCGAATGTTGGAGTGACAGAATAATCCAATGGACTTAATGTACTCTTAAATAATATTTATTACTCACGAGCTTGGAGTAAATCATACGAAATTATCAAGTAAAATATTGCATTAATTCGCTGTAAAAGAATTTAAGATGACCGAAAATTTAATTAAAATTATTAGTTAATTTTGATTTTGTGTAAATTTGTATTTTGCAAAATTTATATTCTCTGCCACAGCGTGAAATATAATTATGTAATGAAAGCAATTAATTTAATTAATAAAACTAATTGGCATGCTTACAATACTTTATGAGTTTACTTTATGCCAAAGAATGTCTGCAACATTAGAAATTTCACGCTACACAAATGTATATATTTCTCAGAATAACATTGCTTAATTAAATCGTATCCTAGCTGCAACACAAACTCAAATTTCAAAGTTATATTAATGCAAGCATGCACCTATTGTATAATTGTGCTATAACTCTTTGTATGTGTGTGCTGAAATTCAACATGCCTTTTGAAAGTGCAGCATTAAATCTGTGCATAATTAAAGTTATTCTGCCTAATTATTTTCTATTTCAATTTGCTCGCATATAAAAGTTGTGCATTTGTTTTCAATTTTGAATGAAACTATAGTATATACCCTGTAAATTATTTTGAGAACTTCAGAAATCTTTCTAAATAATTATTCATCTGCTTCAAATATGTTCACTAAGGCATGTATGCTTAGTGTTTTATATTATAGGATATCTTTGACAATACGTTTTTGCATTTCTCTCTGAGCGATGTTGCATTGAATAGGCAAAGCAGTTAATTATTCAGAACTTGATGACTAAACAATGAGGCGTCTGTGCAACTGGACGACCTTACAATTTAGTTCAGCATTTTATATCATTAATTAATGAACAGAAATTATTTTATTTTGATCTGGCAAAATGGCCATAAACAACATGAAGCATACAAAATAATAAGGATAAGAAGCAAAAACACAAACACCAAGGCAATTAAAATCAATTAAAATGCGAGTATATAAATAATGTGCTTTAAACTAAAATTTTCCAAAAACGAGAATAAAATGCACAGCTAATATGCTTAAATTATGGAATTAGCAAATGTTTTAAACTAATATGTGGCACTTGATGATTGCAATTATGTATTCTCTCTCATATAAGTAGATCGATGTTATGCCCCTCGTTGAGCATCAATTGTCAGCAGACAATCAAACAGATAAATAATATTTTAATTTAACTAATTTCAAATATATATTTATTGCAAAATTAGTGGAAATTTTCTTTGACATATTTGGCATTAGTGCTGCTGAGAAAATTGCTTAAAATGTAGTGCAACATTTGACAAAACTTGCACCACAATTGAACAATATTTTAAAATGAATTATTTCATCACAAGTACTAAGAATAAACTCTTAATTTTATTTATTGTTAACAAGTTTTACGGATTCAAAGTATATTTATTTTACTTTAATTTATTTTCATTTTATTTTATATTATGTATTTTCGAATAATAAAGCCTTTTTAGTCACTAGCTTAGTTGTCACAATATACATAGTTGGCTAAATTGTTATTGCTGCACGAATGCATCTTGGACATTATTGAGCTTATGCACAGCTCGCGTTAATCCTTTCAATTAGTGCGCCAAAGTCGCTCCAGATCAATTTGCCATGCCACAAATTCAATTTTGCTGTCATTGCATCTCGTTTGAAGTTAAACCAAACTGAAAATTGAGTACTGTGACCCACAATCACTTGATGGTCCCGTTTCGCCATCCTTTGTTTGTCGGTCATCTGGATATTGCGTATGAAGCGGCGGGGTTTATACTATTTGCTGACTGTGTGCGGTGCGACAGCTTGCAGCAAATGAATATTTAAATCCAATGTATGCAAATGCACTGCAAGCTCTGCATTAAACAGTAGCAAAATATTTGCAAGGGGTCTTCGTTGACTTAAAAAAAAAAAAATAATGATCAGATTAAATGATAGCCATCGTAGCTTCAACTTTGTGAGTTCGATTGATTGATTCCATACTTAATGCAACGTCCTCTAATTAAAGATTAAATTATAATGTACGTATTTTTTTGTATACTTCTATTTATGGACTAAATGGCGATTGCATGTTGAGGAAGCGTTGGTTGAATTTTATGAAGCAACAAATAAACAAATTACACTGCACAGTAAAGTGTAATAAATAAACGCAAATGCCGCAAAACTGCACAAATAGCTGTCATTAGGGGCAACAAAAAGAGCGCTGGACTAGGTCTGATAGAGAGCAGGTGTGGCATAATTGCCGAACATTTTGCCCGTTAACCTAAGGAAATTGCTAACACACAAAAACCGACGCTCACATGAGAGGCAACAGCAACAAACAACAATGTGAAGCCGCGCGGCAGCAAGAAGCGGCAAAAGAGCGTCATTGTTGGATACGAGGTGCGAGGTGGGAGGAGTTGAGAGTAGCAAATAAGAACAACAAAGCTTAGCAGCTTAAAATAATTTATTGTGCTTAAAGTAAGTAAATGGCTAAATGCCGGCATATGGCAGGTCAGCAATCGAGCAGAACGTTTACCTACCCGATGCCGAACCGTTCCCGATTGCCAAACGCTCATATGTGTGTGTGTGTGGCGCCTGGCACGCACGGAAGTCAAGTAATGTTAATGTCTGGTCAACTGGAAAACAAAGTAAATTAATTGTAGGTTCAAAGAACGCAAGCAGCCGAGAACGACGAGACCATGTGGCCCAGGCTAGGAAAGGCAAGGCAAGGCATGCTCCGTCAACGTAAGGCAATGTCAGGTCACAGGAGAGTGCTAAGCCTGCCGGCTGGCCGCCATTGGCGATTATCGAGTGCGACGCGGTCACTGAAGACTTCCTGCTTGACTTGAATGTGTAGATGTGTGTTAGTGTGAGTGTGTGTGTGTATGTGCCAGCTTGTGTGTTACTTGGTATTGGGTTTTTCAGCAAAGTGCAGCCAAGCGAAACCAATTTCCTATACATTGTAACCAGGCCAAACCGGAGTCATTGCCATGCTTGCTGCCTCTCTCTCTCTCTCAGTCTCTCCTTCTCTCTCGTAGTGTCTGCCACACACAGCGTGTGTCCGTGTGCGCTTCCTGTTGCAGTCGACTGAGTCGGTGAGTTGACAAAGCGCGTGTTGATGCGCGTGTCAAACTTGCACTGCCTGCCGGAAGTGCTGCCAACAATGTACTATTTTTGACCAGAGAGTGCCTCTTTGGGAAGCGCATAACCAACGCGCGGTTTACTGGCACGTAATATATCAATGCGCTTCCCTGGGTGGGTCAACAGCAGTCCAGCTGAAATATGAGTTGGTCTTGCTTCGATGACTGGCTTATGCAAATACTTAGTAGACGCAAAACTTTTAGTGTGCAAGTTGTTGGCATTAAGCTATAAATGCTTATTTACTTAGGCCAGCATTAAGAGTCTATACACACATCGAGTGTATGTCAATAGTTTGACTTAAATGTATTTAACAACAGAGTCAATAGAAGATTTGAGTTAAGCTGCTAAATTATAGCAAAACTTTGCTTCATTTGCCATAAAAATTATGTAATACAAATATAAGAAAATCGTATAAGATTTTTCTAATTAATTAAGTTTCTGCTCACAAAAGAAACAAATCTTTTTTTTTCTTTATTGTGATTATTTTTGTCATTGACCTTTCAATACACATTAGTTTGATCCGTTTTTTGGCTTCCTGTAGAGACTAAGTAACTTCGACTTGGTGTGCACAGTTTTTCATTTCCTGTTGGACATCAACTGCGATTCAATTTTCAACTGTTTGCAAAAGCCCCACGGCCAGGGCAGTACAGCTCGTGACATATGTCACCATGTATGTGAGTTCGGGTGTGTGAGTGTGTGTGTGTGCCACAGCGCCGCAAGATAAAAAGAAAACATACAAAATAAAATCATTTGTTGACAATTTGCTTAGCTGCTGTTGCCACTACAATATTTTTGCTCGGTTGTCGGTTGGTGGGCGACTTGCAAGTTGTTTTTCGCAAATTATTTGGTATGCAAAACACTTTCGGCAAATATTGATTTTGGAAATTTGTTAGAGCACAAAGAAAAAAGAGCATACTCGTATAACAAAACGACAGCGTCTACGCGACATTGTAGCAGCATTAAGGCGATGGCGACGGCGACGCTCCCAACGACGACAACGACGACGACGTCGATGGCCCAAAAGGCAGTAAAATTCGCAGCATACTTTCAGGGCGTACAGAGCATCAAGAGTCGCACGCTGACGTCACAAAAGGCTGCCTTCTAACTGCATTGGTATGCACGGACCTCAACAGCAATGTCTTTGCCATGCTGCTGCCACCGCGCTGCGATGCGCAGCGCTCCTCTGCAGTCGCGCTCGGCACGTGATGTGTGCCACATGCCGACGTGAAGGAAACTTTTGCTGCAGCTTCACGAGTGTTGCACACGGGCAACGCTTTAAATTAGCTTTAACAGAACACAAAAAAAAAACAACAATGAAAGAATGTGGAAATGCCGAAGCAAGCGAAGCAGCTGTATCATATTTTGCGCGAAATCCAGCAGAGTTTTCAGTGGCTGCACAACGCAATTTGGGCTTGCATTTAATTAGCCTTCTGCTAAGGCGCCGCAAGTGCAACAACCCGAAAATTTGCATACATAAACGCAGCAAACGGGCACCAACTGAATGAATGCCATGAATGCAAGCGAGCGACCGACCGTCTGTTTGAATGGGTGAAATGGGTGGGCGGCAGGTCTGGTGCTCGGCTCATCCGCGGAGTCAAAGCTATTCTCCTCGCTGGGAATATGGCCTGTGCCTGTAAATGCAAAGTTTTTCGATTTAAGTTCATAATTAAAGTGCGAGCATACAAGCAACGCAAGCGCAAAGTTAAATTGAGTTTAAATTTCGCATGCACTTGCATTAATTTGGTTATTCGCGCGCGCGATGCGAAGGTCACGTGACTCTGCTCTGTCGCCTTTAACCGGCACATTGAAGGCCACATTCCCAAATTGCTAGATTCCCACTTGTGTTCACCTCGCACTCACACCCACAGACTCACTTACGTGTGAATGCTGCCACATCTCAAGTCAAGGAGTTTCCCTCCGTTTGGTGCGTGTTAAAGACAATAATTTGGGCAATTTTGGGCGGCGAACTAACGAATTTCACAGCCCTGCAGCCTAACCTGGCAAGGACACAGACGCACAGCTCAGCGCAGTGCATCCTGGCTGACATTTATTGAATAACTTGGCGGGTATTTTCAATATTTGAGTTGTGCGCTAATGCGCCTAAAGTTCGCTACCAAACTGTCAACAAATTTCGGGTGTATTTCAAAAATATCCACAAAAAATACTAGAAAGTGCTCGGCGAAAAAGTTTGCACAGTTTTTGCGAGTTGTCGGATTGTTTGGGGCCCGACATAAACTGTAGCCACACTGAGACGATGACGCTGACGATGACGCTGACGATGTCGACAGCAACGCTGACATTGTGCACAAGTTAAACATTTTCGCGGCTTTCAGTTTATGAACGCCAAAGTCTTGCGATTTCCATTCCCGTCCTCATATTTTAAATATATATTTTTTTGGTGTGTTTAACGCGTTTTTCTTTTTGCCAATTAGGCAAAGTTTTTCAAACTGATGATGAAGCCGTTTGTGGAACAAGAAAGCCTTCAACTTACATTAGCTAAACAGGCGACCGAAGGGAAAGTAGTTACCAAATAGACTCTACATTCAAGTAATTAGCTAGTTGATTTTCCTGAAAATCTTATTAAAGTTTAACAAAAGTGCTCTTTAAGAATTGCGTTGAAGTGCTTTTTAATTTGCTTCGTTTTCTGAGCATAAAGTGAATATTGCACATACGCCACGTATTACTTGAAAAAGCAAACCGCTATGTTGCGGTTTTCGAATTAAATCCCAATTACCACAAAACTATGCATTTCATTGCTAATTGGCTTATCAATGTGCGCTTGAGCTGAGATTTTACACAAATGATTAATGGCCCAACTGACGACTGCTGACTGCAGCCTACAAAAGCAGAAGCAGAAGCCGAAGCCAAAGGCAAAACAAAACATTCTTGAGGTTTTACTATGGCATTTGGCAAGTGCATTCCTGCATCAATTTACATGGCTTTGAGCGCATCTAAAGGCCATCAAAGCTGTATAAAGCTGCTATTGTGCATTAAAGTCAAATCAAAGTGTGTCGCTGCTAGCAAACAGTAGTTGCAGCATTACGGCTGCTCTAGCTTGTTTCTGTAGCTGCTCAAAGCAAACAGTAGCAGTGGCAGTAGCAATAGCAAGCAGCAGACAGTAAAACAAAGTGAAATGTTTTATTTATGGGCGTTGCATGGGCGTGGCGTCGAGTGTCATATGCGTTGTAGCAACAAGACAAACAATGAGGCAGTCACTTGCTTCGCTTTCGTTCTCCATCTTCCATCAGCATCAGCAGCCTCACTATTGTCCTCGTCTTCGTTTCGTTCTCGTCCTCAAGCTCGTTGTCGTTATTCTGTCTGTCAACTGCCAGGCAAATGAACAACTTTAACAAATGCAAGGCGCTGCCTTTACCGGAGACTGTCATGACTTGAAAGATTTGCGTACAAGTCAAACACACTGACAAAGTTGACAACGACTACCAGGCGAGTGGCGAGGCAAGGGAATACCCCACAGAGAGATAAAGTGAGTGTGCCTGACTTGCATATCACACACAAAGCTAAACTTTCTAATGTTATTTAAAGCACTTTAAGTGCCATATTTCCTGCTACTGTTGCCGCTGCCATTGCTCTTGTTGTTACTGTTGCTGTTGCTTTTGTTGGCGCGTTGCGTTGCCTGCTTTATTTATTATGTGGCGCTGCTGTGCTTACTTTTGGCACTACAGCAGGAAGAATCAAGTAGTTTTTATGTTTTCCGGCTGAACTGCAATGCCAACAGCCAGCGGCAACTCATTGCTGCTGCATTGAGACTCTCCTCTGCCAGCAAAGCAGAAGCGCTGTCTGTTTTATTCTCTACTCATTCCACTCACCACTGACTGCCTGACTGCCAGCCTGGCTGCCTGGCTGCCTCCTTGCCTGCTTTTATTCAAAAGTTTAGTGAGCCATTGAGCGCACCGACGTCGCTGTCAAGATGCGCTGCGGTGCACGTCGCTACTGCTGTTGCTGCTGCTGCTGCTCTTACTGCTACTGCTATGCGAATATCTCGCCAATGTTTGTTTTATGTTGCAAAGTTTGCCAGCGACCAGAAGCCGCCGCAACAAATGCAACAGCACGACGGTAACGGCGTCAGGCAACTTGAACTCTGTTGCCGGGTACCGCAATTTAATAGATTTTCTATGTAAGCCTCTCAAGGCTGTG
Source organism: Drosophila sulfurigaster albostrigata (assembly GCF_023558435.1). Lineage (NCBI taxonomy): Eukaryota > Metazoa > Arthropoda > Insecta > Diptera > Drosophilidae > Drosophila > Drosophila sulfurigaster. The sequence goes on along the minus strand of NW_026909665.1, from coordinate 60,548 downwards.
CTTCTTAGATTTGACACCGGCGACCACACACAAACGCCAAGACACACCCACAAACGATTTGCTCGTGTATGCGTGTGTACATGGGTGTGTCTACTTGCCTACAGTTATTTTGCACATCACAAGGACACACAACACAACTCGACGTTGTGTGAACACCTCAACAACTTAAAATGTAAATAACTTTTCAAGTGGTTTCCCAAAGTTTTTGGCCTGAAGTTTCCCAGACCCTAAACTCCGCTCCGCCCCTCTAGACGGCCCCAGTTGGCTGCCTCAGTATCAGTGTTTCTGTATATGTGTGAAGTGGCCTGGCACTCAAGTGTTTCGTTTCAATTTTCACACGAGTTTTGCGGCCACCCCAATACAAATAGGAGCCAATGTCTGCAAATTAATTTTGTTTTGATGGACTTTCAAGCGATGGTCAGCACCAAAAACAAGAAATAAAAGTAGAAAATCCAAAATGAAAATGTGCAAAAAAAAAAAACAAAACGAAACGCACACACTGCGTATGCGTGATGTGAGAGCAAAATTGACCATTTAAAATGGAAGCATCGCTTGCTCAATGTCAATTAAAATACACGAGGCGTCTGTTCGCAACAAAAAGAAAAAAATAAATGGGAAAGAGAAGCAAAATTGAACAGCACAAAACAACACGAATAATGTTTGTGAAAATTCAAATTCAATTTATATGCAACGCAATAACCACAACAAATGCTCATGCACACATACACACACAGTAGTTACATATAGTCGTACAACATATGCAGATATTAGAACAATGGATTCCCAGTAAAATAAAAACAATGTACGAGGCGTTTTCACGCACTGCTTCACTGCAATCAACGCTTCATTTCAACAAATTGTCAGTAAGCGGGAGAGAGGCAATGAGAGTGAGTGGAAATGAACGTGATGTGGACTTGTTTAGTCTGTGACCAACAGTGAGGCACAATGGATATCACAATCCTCTAGTCCATCAGTCGCTGACAGCTCTATTTGGAATTTGAAATATTAACTATTTTGAGCTCAATAATATAGACGTAGTTGAGTTTGGTCAATTTAGTTAGATAAAGGGCGCACAATAAAATTAATATAAATATTAATTTAGCTAAAAATAAATATTGTTCATTTTTGGAATTCTTCCCTATAAATAACATTTGAAATATGATAGTGAAGGTATTGCGAATTTATTATGTTTTCGCACAATTGCCAAAATAGATTAAAAAATGCAATTTTTGTACAATATTTCATTATTACATATTTCGTAGTAAGTTTCATGTTTTTTTATAAAACCTTTTCAGCTACAAAGCAAACTATTTACTATCAAGAATATTATCAATAAACACTCTTTATTGCGATGCAGCTAGACATTTTATTGCTGGGTGGGGAAGCTGTCATGATTTTCAATTGGAATGGAAAGCGAACTTGGGAAATTTTTGGCAAAACGAAAAATAAGCGGCGCTTAAATCCACTTAAATAAATTGATGCTATATCACTTGTAAAGTTGGGCACGCCCCTCGTGCTTCCCATTCATTACGCTTAAGAGTGAAAAGCCGCGCGGCAGGAAAAACGAAAATGAAAACGAAACCGAACTATGCCAAAACCAAAGGAAAAGCTGAAAAGCCGTCGCCTAAGGCGTCGACGGCAACAACTCTGCCTCTGTTCTATCTCCGTCGCAGTCGCAGTCGCAGCCTCAGTCGACGTCAAGTTGGTTGCCATCGCAGCAAATGCGCCACTTGCGTAAATTGGCAGCATTGTAGTTGAGGGATTAGTGCGGCATTAAACGCAGTTTTTGCACATTACACGCGTGTAAAGCGCAAATCCACACAGTTTGCCAGCCGAAGGCGACGCCAACGTCGTAAGTGTGTTCATGCTGTGTTTTCCTTTTAAGTAATGCTGCCAGACAGACAGCCAGCTCATAGTCAGCCACTCGTATATATTTTGCCTCGGCCTGGCAAATGCTGCCCTCGAGCGTTGCGCATGTTGTCTTGCCAGTATCTAGTTGGCACTTGGCACTTGGACCGCGCTTTAACACTAAAAGGATTAAGCGACTTAAACATGATGTGAAAATTTGTTGCCTGCCTTTTGTTGCCGCGCTTCACTCGATGAAAAACGCGCGAGAGCGCTATCCCTTTTGCCGGAGTTCTCCTCTCGTAAATTGGCCAATCTTCAAGTGTGCCATGTACGCGTGGAAAGTATTTGGTAACAGCCGTTGCACGTAACACAAATTTATCACAAGACACACTAAGAAAATGACCTATGCGCCTAAAAGTATGCTTCGTTTTAGACATTACCATTAGCCAAAGAACAATAGTACGTGTTGACCCAAAAGATTAAGCGAGAACCCTTTGAAATAGTAACAGTTGTACATTTCAATGTTTATTTGTAAAAAAGATAAATAAATAATAATATTAGTGATAAAAATTGTTGTAATTATTTTAGCAATTCTCATTGCGCAATAAATTCACATAAATCTGTTTGCCAGCGTTTGTTGGCGTCGATTAGCGGCTTAAGCGCATATCAACAAGCATTCGTGTTATTGCAAAGCCCAACATTATTTTAACGAAATTACACGGATTTAAGGTGCCGCGCATTTGGCTGACGACACAAACTTAATGCGGCCCAAAAATGTTGTAATGCTTCGTCATCATCATAAATAGCAACAAATTTTGCATGCATAGCAAGGTTGGAGACCGTGGAGAAAAGAAGGCGGGGAGAGGGACTACGCAACCAGATCAGGCATGTAAACATGTGTAAATTCCAGAAATGAACAATCATATGCCAGTGTAATACATCACGCAGTGCGTCAGAGCGACAAGAGCCTCATTTTTGCCACATACACATCCACATGTACAACGTGCAACAGTGGGGCAGCAGCAGGTACGCAGGAGTACGCATCACACCGGCGACTGACGCAATGACTGAATACGTGGCAGCTGGTTGTCTGGTTACCTGACTGGTTGTTTGGCTCTGTTTCGCTGCTGTCTGCTTTATATTTTGTTTACTTGCCACACCGTTGTTGCTGTTGCGCTTTTATAACAATCCAGGTGTGGGGAGGTGCAGAAAGTAGCTGACAGACACGCAGAGAGTAGCGCGTAACATTTTTAAACAGGCTATTAATATGAAATATATCAGAGAGCACAGTAGAAAACATGTTTCGGTAGTAGAGGGGCGATACTCTGTGGCGTACGGTAATTTGGTGGATCTCACCGGGTCATAAATAATGCAAAATGACTTTGGTGAAAATGAAGCTCGCGATTGCAACTGTGGTTTCAACTTGAATTTGTTGCAACATTTTTCGGGAGAGTTTTTAAATTTCACTTTTGCATCTTCAATTGCAGCTGAAATCTCTTAGTAATTTATTAATGGAAATGCATAAAACGCCATTTGATTTTTAGTAACAAATAAACTGAAAATATTAACTAATATCAGCTGTAACATTGGCACCTTTTTTCGCGGGGAATTTTTAATTCCGCTCAACAGTTTTGCATCTTCAATTCCAGCTAAAATATATTGTGAATTCATTGATGGAAATGCTTAAAATGCCATTTGATTTTTAGTAACAAATAAACCGAAAATATTAGCAAATATCAGCTGTAACATTGGCACCTTTTTTCGGGAGAATTTTTAATTTCTCTCAACAGTTTTGCGTCTTCAATTCCAGCTAAAATATATGGTGAATTCATTGATGGAAATGCTTAAAATGTCATTTGATTTATAACAACTAACAAACCGCAAATATTTGCCATTAGCTGTAACCGCATTTGATTGGTGATATTATAATAGGCATAATTACACATTACCTTTTGTCAAATGCATTGTTAAATATTAATGCATTTATATTTAAAAGAACACAATATTAAATATAAATTATATTGACAATATCATATTGAATTAATTGAGCCGGACGGACGGACAGACAGGTGGAAGCTAAAGGTGAATGATAAAGATTAACATAGTTTTTATGTCATCAATTTGTCGGCATAAATTTAATTAAAATACAAAAATTACTTGGCCAAATGTATTATGTATTGTGACTTAATTTCAAATACTACCATAATCAATATAATGTGATTTATTTAACAGCAACAATATTTATTTAGTTATCGTGATAAAACTGGAAAACCAAATGATTGTTTGCACATCATTCACATGGACAAATTTTACTTTGTAGACAAGCCAATTGAACATGAACAAAAAAAAAAAAAAAAAAAATGACAAAAACTATTTTGCAAACGCTGGCAAACCGCACTCGCTCATGCCGCATGCTGCATGCATAAATAATTCATAACGGTGTTATTTGCATGCAAAATGAGTTAGAATAAAACACAAAAAAACAAATAGAGAAAATTGCGAAAATAGTGAGAGCGCACGAGAAGAAATGCCAAACAAAATGAATGCAGTTTCGGAGCTTTTTGTTGCAGCTATACACTTTTATGACGATGCAGCATGCAGCAAGCGGAGTCAACCTCTTTGGCCAGCCACACATTCGGTTTTATTGTTAGTGCTAGTCATGGCCATAGCCATAGCCAGCCAGCTAGCCAGCCAGGTTTTGCCAGCCGCACTGCTACTGTTGCTGCGCTGCGGTCTGTTCTCGGACCAAACCAGACCTGAAAACCGCATCTTGGCCGCAGCGACTCCATGCCGCAGACAAACGCGTAGGTGTGGCGAATGCCGGGCACTGCTGATGCTAATGATGGGCAACGTTTGCCGCTTCCTTCACTGCCTCACAACACCGCTTCCACGGCATTAGGGATAGCAGTCGCGTTGGGAAAACCAGCAGCCTGCAGTTCTCTAGTAGCCACTGTTGACTCAGCACATTTTTTGTGCTTTTGTTTTGCTCTCACACTGCAGCACACAGGCTTAGTTAGGCTACCGTTTGCCTGTGTGTCTTTATTATGAGCAACGGCAGAGTGCGGTGGCAAATGGCAGAGCGAGTGTACAGCGTGTTCCATGTTCGTGTCCTGTGGCCATTTGCGGCTCATAAGGCATAAACTTTCAAGTGGCCAAGAGCGCGCCAGTCGGTGGCATTCGCCTCGCTTGGCCACGGTGCTGACATGCTGAAGGACAAGTTTTAATTGAGATAAAATGGAAGCACCATCACCAGCAAAGCACCGCACCACAGTTTGCCGGCTCAAAATCAGCAGCCGAGTAACTTCTAATTTAGTGGCCGTGAGAGTCCAGTTCAGGCAACATGTAAATCAGCGCACTTTTCTAGCACCTTCTGTAGCGTTCGAGCTTCAGGTGGAGTCTATCTCTCGCAACTTGTTTGCATGGCAAACTTTCTCTTGTTATTGTTATTACCGTTGTTGTAGTTGGAATTTGTGTTTGTGGCCATAAAGTTTGCCCTATGCCTGACCACACACACACACACAAACACACAACAAAAATATTCATTTTTACTCGTTGTTTCACTTTTTTGTTGTTTTGTGTATTTTGGAAAATATTTACTGTCACGCTTTTGTTGTCAAATTAGCAAACTTTGGATTGGAGCTGAGCACATGTAATGATTTCGGCACCGTATCCCATGACAACAGAGCACAGCAACACCTCATTAATACATACTCGGGCATACAGGCAAACGTTTAAGCTTCAACTACAACTCGAGTGGGTGTGTGCGTTAAGCGATTCAACCGAAATCGTAGTAGAAACCGCAGACTTGGACAGCGTGACAGCTGGTTAAGCAATGTGATGCGTTGCCAACTGGTTCCAACGACTCAAGCGCTCGACTCCCACATGCCACACTCGTAGGTGGCAACGGCAACAGCAGCAGCTCTATTGTAATCTCGAAATCCAGCTCTAATTAACCAAATGAATTCACACTTAAACCAAGCAGTGCAGCTGCCCTCACCACTTGAGCTAGACAGCTGCTTTAAAGCCTATTTAAAAGGACCTTTTGAGCTTCAAATTGGTTTGCTAGTTGAGGTTTATTTAACACGAATGAAGCTGAAAACTTGTGCGATGTACAGTTTCAGTTTATTTTTGTATTAAATAGAATAAATTCCGGCGAACGGCTTTCGGATGGAATTTAATTTTGTTGAACAACTTTTCGTTGCCTACTTTTCAGCGCAGCCCCAAAGGTCATCCGGTTAGCTCTAAAGTTGCTGCTGAAAATTTATTACAAAAATATCAGGCCCATGTGCAAGTAGAGTGCAGCGACTACCCATTTATTATCGTATTAAAATTCTTACACTCCCCTCCTGCTCTCCACCACTCCTCCGGGCCTTGCACAGCCAAGTTTGCCTCATCGTATTTGAAGCAAACATTGCGGAAATAACAAATTTCTTGCTAGGAAATTAATATTTCCATTTCATAGAAACAGTTTATGTTAAATGATGCAACTATATGCATTATGTTGGAATCATTTTTGCAAATTATTCTGCTAAAAGAAAACAGTAAAAAGAATTTATGCTGCAAAAGAAAAGAAATGAAAAATTGCATAGTATGTTAAAACTGATTAAGTAAAAAGCATACGTAAATTTCTGATTAAAGTTCTAGCTGTTGCTTAAAATCAAAGTTTGAGAATGCTCTCACCGCTCTCTCTCTCTCTGTCTCACCTCAACAAGCTCCGACGATACATAGCGTCGACTGTGAGTTGTTATGCCAGCGAATCAATTCAGGCGAAGCAACGAAAGAGAACAGAAAACATAGCAAAAAAATAGTGCAGCCAAGGCCGGAAACTGCCGCGGCAAATTGAAAGTGTGGTCGTGGCACACACTCACACACACACACAAACAGTATGATGTAGGGCAGCGCACACGTTGAAAGTTTAGTCGGGAGTCTCGTACCATTTTAAATGTGCAAAATTGACCAGGGATGAAAGTGAGAGCCGCAGGCACAGTTTGCGCCATTGATTGCACTGAAATTGCTTCCTTGGCACGTGTTTCATTTAACAGTAAAAATCGAGAAGCACTCTCCTGACGCATTGTGCTGGCCATTTGATACACAGGCACAGCACTTCCCGGACACATACACATACACATATACAAAGAGGGGCCATACAATTGTAATCATTTATTACAAAGTCGGCGAAAAGGGAACTGACTCTGCCACTAGTACTTCGAACTATGGGCGAGCGAAGTGTGCGTGAGTTTTAAGCCGCATGCTCATGTGATATAGACACTTTTATGGCACACACATACGCACACTAGCAAAAGCCGAGAATGACAACGAAGTGAAGCAGAAGGCAATTATTTTTATTTACTGCCCAGACGCGCACTATGGCGCCAGCATTATTGTTGCTGCTGTTGTTGTCGCCGCCAATGATGCCGCCACATAAGCCGCATCATTGTCAGTTGCTCCGCCTCATCAACGGCGCAAAATGCTAACGCCCCCTCATCCGTCTTTCCAGCCACCCTCCCTCAGCACATTGATCCCCATGCCACAGCGATTGCCGAATCCCTTAGCGTGCCATGCATAAGCAAATTACAGTCGAGAGTTAATTTTTCACTTGCTTAACGAGCGGAAGTTACCATTTTGCACTGATTTGAAAATATGTCGCTGTTTGTGGCATTGGCGTCGCCACTGGCAATGCCGAGTTCCCGTTTCCCCTCTCTTTCCACTCTCTCCTCCCTTTTTGCCATTCGGTGAGCCCATTTTGCCGAGCAGTCTGCCCCTTTCCGCCTCGTATTTGCCGCTGCCAAAAACATCCATTTGTTAATACGCGCATTCATATGTGTAAGTATCTGCGTGTGTGTGAGTGTGTGTGTGTGTGTGTGAATGCCCGCCTCTTCATGTGTGTGTGTGCCTATTTCAACTGTGATTGTTTGTCTGCGGCTCGTCGCTTCTATGGCAAATATGCCAATTTTGTGTGGCCCATTCCCTCGACTCGCGCTCTATAAAAATCTCAGTCTCATTCATTGACATGTGCTGACTATTGTAAGAAGGTCCTGTAAGCGTACGAGTGTGTGAGTGTGTGTTTATTTTTGTGTGCCATGTGTATGTGTGGTGTGTTCACTGTTCTGTACTATGCTCATCAAAATAATCAACCAAAGTTGATGTTCTTTATTTTAAAAACAATTCGCCTCTGCACAATTTATACGACTATAAAAATGAAGTGTCAGGCCCAAAAAAACATGCAACTTTTTATAAAGAACACACTCGAAATGCGTTGGGTAAATTAAAATTTTTAGACGATTTGAAAAATTGTAAACAACATAATATTAATATTGTTTTGAATGAAATTCAGACTTTTGTTGTTTAAATAAACCAACTTTAGAACATGTTGTTAATTTCAAGCATGATTTTATTATCAAATGCTAGTAAATTTTATTAGAAATTTCATTTTGGAGAGTATTAAAAAGTCCGCTATCAAAATATAGCTTTTCTTTTGTTTTCATTCGCGAGTTTTATGTGTGTTATATAATTTCCCTGATGTAGCCAACAATAATAACAATTTGGCTTCAGAGTTTATGTGACACAATTTAGGCTCTTTAAATTTATGCTTCGTCACAACTCAAGAGACATCTCCGTGTAGGCCATTTGATAATTCACTTCTGCTGTCAATAGCTGCATGTGATATGATAATTTAAGCCTATTGTTTATTTTGCTAATTGTTTTAGAGTTTATAATTAAGTTATCAAGATTTTGGCCATAAATAAATACAAGTGTGTTGAAAATGAGTTCAGCTAAAGCAAAATGAAATTTTGTGGTTTGTTAACTATGGAGAATTTCAAAATTGTTTGTTATGAAAGTTAAAAATATTTAGATGCAGAGTATTAGTAAAACAAATAATATTGAATGCTGTTGATTTTTAATTTTGATGATTGTAATTTAATTTTGAATAAAAGCGTAATGAATATATCACTTCTTGACTCCTAAATTGTCCATCAAAATTGTAAAATCACCCATGGTGTATGTAAAAGCAAGAATCAATTGTTGATTCATTTCCATGACATGCTGAGTGTTTGTCGTGACAATTTACTGGACGCACTCGTCTCATGAATATATTAATTTTGTGCTTTTGAACATAAATGCAACAATCAATTGTTGCTTCACATAAACGATGACCGAGTGCTCAATTAATTTATCAGCACAACGGTCGATAGAGCTTTAGCATATCACACAACCGACCCAAATCATGAAAGTATGCGTGTGTGTGTATACACAACCCAAAGATATAGAGTGCGCCCGTTACAATAGCCAACAGGCTGGAGTGAACTCAACTGAGCTGAACTGAATACCCGATGTATGTATGTGTGTATGTGTGGGTGATTGTCTCCTGGCTGAGTGCCTCGAAGGCTTGAAACCGACTCAGCTCAGCATGGGGTATGAGCCTGGACTGATTTATGTGCTCTACGTGTGCAGCTGTGATCGAATTTCCAATCATGTTTACAAACACACACACACATAGAAGAGAGAGAGAGAGAGAGAGAGAAATACATTGCCTGATGGAGGAGGGGACAAAATTCATGTTGTGACGATAGACACGCCGCCAACTTCGTCGATTCGTTGGCCAGCAAACGTCGGTGTTGTCCGCTTGCTGGTTCTGGCTGTGATAAAAGCAGCAACGACAACAACAACAACAGCAGCAAACACAACAACATCAAAAGCAATAGTAACAATAACAACAGCAATAGTAACATCAACAACAATACCATCGACAATACAAACGAACATGAAATGCACTGAACAGGTGCCGCACATGACTTCATTTTCTCGGTTACATATTCATGTGTTGTTTATTGTGTGGATGGCTCCTCTCTCCTCTGCTCTCCCTCCTCTCAGCACTCTCCTCAATCACTAGCCCATTTGGCATATGCTTGCTGTTGCTACTATTTATGTTTTCCCTACCAAATTGTGCGTGCTATGCATTTGCCCACCTCACTCAGCACCGCATTTGAATCGACAATCGAAATGTGAAAATGGCAAACAAAAAAAAGAAAAGTAACTTGCTTTCACTTTATGCTCTTTTTGTTTCACTTTTTTGTGTCAAGCTCATTTACAGCACTTTTAGTCTTGCCCTTTTTTCTTTGGTCTGACCAACAAATTGAAAATTAACCGAGTTCTCAAAGGAGCCAAGCCGTGTTGCCTTGCGCGTTGTTTTGCTTCATGGCGCGCATTTTGGCTTTGCCTGCGTTTTTCTTGTGTTGTCGCCTTTTCCCCGCGGACCTCTTAATGTCACTTACAATTTTCAGCGTTCGCCTTGTTCGCCACCACTGTGATTCTTAACGGGGCGAAAAACGTATAAGCCTATTTGCTTTACACTCCCGAGCATTAAGCGAATGTCATTTCATAGTTTCAGGGCAGATTATAGAGCTTGAAAGCGACTTTAGCATATAATTTGTGATTCCCCGAAAAGAGAGTGTGAGGTAAAGTTCTAACTGGTTCGAGGCTGGCTTGTTACATTTTCCATTATTTTGTTTTCGGCTTCTGCGGGAAAAATGCAAAATGTTTTCACGGCAGTTAATCTTTGCGAGCCCACAAAACGAAGCGTTGAATGCCCCTGGGTGCTCCCTAAAGGTGTAAACGTGTTGAGTGGCCCCGAAAATTATGTTAATTATTAAATGCATGCGGCTTTTATTTTAGGCAAATTAAAAGTTATTTTGCGTATGGCATTTTAATTAGTATGCGGTATAAATTTTTATTTAGTAAATCATGGAACAGCTGCCGACTACCGACAGCCTCTCCTCTCCTCTCCTCACACCTGCCTCCTTCCACCAGAAGCCCTAAAACAGACCGAACAGAAGCGTAAACTTCAAAAGCGAAATGCGCTTGGGGATAGAAAATCTATGGCAATGTGTTTTCTATTTTACCCTTACTTTTGTGCTGTCTACAATTCTATTTCAACCTTTTTGTTCTGGCGGAAAATCCTTTGACGCCACCAGAGCACAGAGACTGAGAGTGAGAGACACAAGAGTGTGGGGCAAAAAAAATGGTTGGCAAAAAAACTACAGCTCTTGCTTTTCTTCTATGTACAAAATGAAATTAGTGTCAAAATGTTTTTGCGCTGGCTGTGACTGAGTTTTCATGCTGTTTTACACCGGCGCCACGCCCCAAAGCGTTTAGCGCGCCTCAGACCCGAGAAGGAAAGGCGAATGAGCGAATGGGCGATAAAATGTGCAGAAATGTTGACTACAAAATAAAACAACAAAAACAACAAAAAAAAACAAAACGGTTGAGCAAAAACAAAACACACACAAATTGAAAAACAACAACAAAAACGAGCTATTCCATTCAATGTTATTTTGAGCTTTAAGCCAGAATAAAACCTGACACTCTGATAGAACGGGAGGGAAGCCCAAGAAGACTGGCAATTTCTCTTTCTTTTTCTGATGTTTTTTTTGCAAGTAAAATACAATTTTTGTGACATGCCTTAAATGCTTGTCCTCCATTCACTCTGTCTACCTGAACGGAATATCAGGGCCTCTCAGAATTGTCTGAATCCCGCTTTTGTCTCTTATCTTTAGTCATTCAGTCAGAGTCACAGTGAGTCCGCGTTCTACGTTCCGCGTCAACGTCCATAATGTGGGACTGAGTATCTCTGATTGCAAACAGTAAACAACTGAAAGACAGAGGAAGAAAAACTGTTGTCTCAGTCTCAGTCGCCTGTTGCACAGATTCAGTTGTAAGATGCAGTAACCAAATGATTAACTCATCTACTCAATTAAAGTTTATGCAATTGAACGCAAAGTGACCGCAGCACAACAATTTTCGCCACGCTTACAGGCGGGTCTCCCTCGACTTTAGACAAATGTTCATTTGCATTATGCAAATGCGGAATGCAGAAAGCTGCGTATACATGGCTGCATTTTCATGCGGCATAAATAAACATTACATGTTAACCGCAATATAAATATGCTATAGCTTTTCTACGTGCCATTGCACAGTTCAGACTACAGACGATGGACAAACTGCAGACTGATGACTGAGTGTGTGTATGTGTGGCAACGTGGTAACATGGCGTATGCGTATTAAGCCAAAATTGCATAATAAAGTGACCGCACATGGCTTTAAGTTCGTGTTTATGTAGACACACACACACACACACCCACAAATGACAAACGCTCACTTGCAAACACAAACACACTTATCTATTCTGTATGAGCACATGACTATATAGCTTGACGATAGTCACAGCACTGACTATGGAAATGATATAAAACATAAAATGACAGTTTAAGATTTCGCAGCAAAGCCATTTTAAGCTTACTGAAATGTCGCACGTGACTTGCACTTTTTTTCAAGTTTCTCGTTTTTGCTCATATTCCCTATTACGCTCAGCTTATTTTTCAACGCAAAAAGTGTGTACAAAAATTCTCGTTTTTCAAGTAAAGAAAGGGGAACAAGTTTTTATAAAGCAGCAAAATTATTGCAGCTTGCTTTCATTATTTAAGTTAGAGAAAGAGCATTTGCCAATTCGTTGCAGAAATATATAATTTGTAGCTAAAGTTCATTGGGTCTATTTAATACAGTATTTGATTTTTGATTCCCGTTTTTCTCCCAACACAATTTGACGAGCTACAAGTTTGTCAAAATATGCAAATCACGTTGCTATTTTTCCTACGAACAAAGAGAAAAAACAAACACACGCTTCAGTCATCCCACTTTTTATTCTAGTTTTTGTCGGTTTTTCTGTTTATCGATTTTATTTGTCATCTCGTTCACAAAGCTAAAGCGATTCAAACACACATTTTTTCTACTTTCAAATGGTAGCTAAATCGATGGGTGTCCTATATAAAAATCGATGCCTACAAAAGAGGCACGACAGCAGCTGCCTGTCTGTCAAGCTGTGGGGGCATGCAACTGGTTGCAAGTACAATTCGCGCATAAAAGTATGCTACAACTACGTGGGGCCAACTGTGCTCCACACGCTTTCGTAGAGAGTAGAAGATGTCAGAGGATGGAAAAGCATCATGACTGAACTAATATGTACTTCTCTATATATGAATGTGTTTGTGTTTCTCTGCGTGTATGTGTGTACTTTATATGATGTTGCTTGATTTTTATTTCGGTTCTTTCTTCATTTGTTACGTAATATCAATAACTCACGCGCAGCTGACACATGTAATAATTCAATCGTGCGGACAACCATTAAACAAGATTGATGATCTCTTTAAAGCGAGGGCAACCCAGAAACCCAGAAGAGAGGACCGAGACCCATTGACGCCAAACAAAAAGCAGCTGAAAGTAGGGAGCGCGCCTTTAAAGTTTGCGCCTTGTGAAAAATGAATCGTGAAGAACAATTAACAGGCCAGAGGCAAACAAAGTACGAGTATCTATGTTTATTTATAGGCAACAACCAACCACTGACAAACACACACAAACACACACAAACACACACACACATATATTTCAGAGAGCGATAAGCATTTGTATGATTGATGAAGTGACAGCTCATCGCCCGACTGTCTTTCTGTCTATCCGTCTGACTGTCTGTCATTTAATCATTCATTCATTGTTCAAATATTTTGATGAACATGGCCAACCGCAATGACCCCACCAATCGCCCCTCTCCGACTTGCTCAGATTTTATGGCAACCGCAGATTAGTTGAGATTGCTTTAGCCTGCCGAAGACAGGCAACAAATTCCGCAGCTGTTAAAAAGCTAACATCGTCACCTTTGGCACTGTCTGCACAAGTATTGTGCGGCATAAATATTTACGGCTGGAATTCCAGCGGAGGCAACAGGCGTCGCACGCAGCACGCCAACCAAAACAACAAACCCGAGACTGACAACTGACAACAGACAACTGACAAAACGTCAATGCGGCAACTGTTTGAGCAGCTAAATTGAAATATCCTCGGTCTTGGCATTGTTGCGGCAGGCCTTACCTCTGGAAATTCATTATGAAAGGTGTAACAATGCCATGGTAAAGTAGCTAATAAAAGCTCCAATCCCACAAAAACTCCTCCGCCTTCCACCCGCAGCCAAAAGACAACAGCCTAACCTCCCTCAACTGGCTGTGGGTGAAAGATTGGACGATGCTTTTGCTGGACTGGCTGCCAACTCTCTGGCTGCCTTGTTTACTGTCATCATAATTATAAAAGGGTTTTTTTACAGCTTCGCCATACAAAAGGCAACCGAAGAGGATAAAGGGCAGGTGAGTTGTCGCTTGGGATTTTAGGCGTTTGGGTTTTATTGTCGCTCTGACACCGTTGCCGAGCCATCAAGCAGTGTTATCATCATTGCGACCTTGGGTCGACAAAGGGATTAATAGCGGATTATCTTAATATGTTGACAAGATTCTGATTAAAATTGTCTCGTGTGTGGGATTGCTTTTGTCTGGTACATCGAACAAACATAAAATACACAATACCAGCTGAAAGTATCATGTGCGTGTAGAAAGTAATCGATTTATATTTGTTGATAGAGCATTTCTTTTACCTCTGACGAAAAATGCCTTTATCATATTTAACACACAAAAGTTTAATTATGAGCCAGTGTATGCTTAAAGCTAGTCAGACTAACAATTTTTGAATATAGTATTAATATCAAATATGGCAGCACACAAAATTTATGTCTTTCTCTTTGAATGCCATTCGGCTTGGGGCAGTGTCCAAGCAAAGTCTCTTTCCACTTAATTGACTTTTATATAACAAAACCATAATATGAAAAAATTGTTCGTTAAATAAAATAGCTTCAAGCTGAAATATTGTATTTTATTAAATACTTAAAATGCGAAAAATGCGAAGCATAGTAAATACCCTGTTTTAATTGTTACAAAAATTTAAACTTTTAAGAAAAATTAAATATTTTCTTTATTAATGTGTTGACTAAAAATTAAATTACAAGACAATTATGATAATTCGAAATTTAGTTTCTATTATACCCGCAGCAATTGCAAATTGTTACTGAGCATCCGTAGCACAGCAATTTAAATGGTCCAGTACTTTTTGATTTATTTTTTCTTTTATTTTATTTTGTGAAAAATGTTGACTGGACAAACAAGTAAACAAACAGTGCTCGACTAAAAGCTATGTTTGAGTGCTCGAATTTATAGAATTATTCAAGTACTTCCGTCTTCAGTAAATTTTGATTTAAATCTTAAACGTTTTGTCTACAGCAAATAAGTGGCGCAATAAAGCCATAAAATGCACACAGATACGGAAATGTGACAGAAAATGGATACATATAACATATATACAATATGTATGTATGTAGTCAACCTTTAGCGATTTTTATGCTTTCCTGTCGCAATGTGAACGTTGTGTGGAGCTGAGAGTTAGTGATGCACATGATTGACAATCCAGTGAGCCGGGCAGCCAACCAAAGCAACTGTCTCAGTCAGTTACAGACATTTGAAATATTTAAGTCATTCAGGAAAATTATACAAAAATATATGTATAAGACGTTTCGTCTGCGAAGTCGTCGAAATAAACATGTGTATAATATAGTATGTAGCATAGTGCTGGAAATAAACGTACACACATGAATTGATATGAATGAAAGTGGGGCAAGACAGTTCGCATCTCTCTCTCTCACTGAAAATGTGGTTGAGGTTGGCGCCGCGTCTCTGCACTTTTAGTAGGGTTTGGCAAATGTAAATCGTTTCATTTAGAACCCCACTTTTTGGTCAATATGTGGCAGTTGCGTCCCACTGACTTCACCGCTCAGAGTAAACGTCTGTCAGCGATGCATTTGAAAGCTAAAGATTTTCAATTAAAACTACTTTGTCAATCAGCATGTGAAAGCAGTTAGCTAGACAGACAGACTGCAGGACTTTCTCTCTCCCTCCTCTGTATCTATGTGTCTCTAGTAGATATAAGAGTATTTCTGGTGCTCGCTAGTTGCAGCTAAGTTGCTGCAACATTGCAACTGTAATTATGAACTTTAATCGAAAAACTTTTACAACTCATTGCTCATTCCTAGGCAGCACATACTCACACACTTACACAAGATATACGCACACACATACGTAGACAGTTGTCTATCAAGGCAGTTGCCGTGCGAGAGTTGCCGAAAATCGCTTAAAGCGCCAACAAAACTCTCTTGACGAGCTGGCTGTTAAAGTAAACAATTTCCTGCTACAAAATGGATAAAACACTTAAATATTCAACTTGAAATTTAAGCTGAAAAGTGAAAAATAATCTCGATAATGCTATTGATAAATGAGCAACACTTCAACAATAGTTTCCAAAGTACTTAATCCAAAAACAGTATCGTAAGTACTTGTAAGTAAGTAAGTGGAAAGAGCCTTTATCGCGAGATAAGATAAGTATTAAGTCAACTAAAAGTGACGTAAAGATTAGACGGACCCTAATTAGTTTGTAATAAACAATGGCAAACAAATTAGTACAACTACTATAACAAATTATGATCAATAATTTGTTGTAGATATATTTAAGATCAACCTTTTAGAATTAAAAAATTATAATATTGACCATAAAATTGTTGATAATTTTTATTTCTCTTTAAGCCGATTAATTTTCACTATTAGCAGAGACATAAATTTATTTAAGAAATATTTATTATAAATTTTATACACTTGCTTTAAACCGATAAATTTTATATAAACGCTTAGAGAATCGTTATGAACAAAAATCAAATTTAATTAAAAATAATATTACAACAACATTATAACAAATTATACAATAACAAAAAAATTAACTAACAAAAATTATTTAAAAATATAATTCATTCTAGAATCTTGTTTCAAGCAAATTAATTTAATATCAAGGCTTGGAGAATTGTTATATAAAATATATACATTTTATTTTTAAACATTTCATAATTATTTACATCTTTTTAATTCAATCGCAAACTTATGCACATTTAGTACCCATCAATAATTACTTTGTTGTGTAAAATAATTTAGTAATCGACAATAAGACTAAGCAACAAAAGACTAAGCAAACAAAATAATCACAATAAATTTATAATATTAGTGCACTCATAAATTTATCTAAATTTTGCAAAACAAGCCTTTTAAACTCGTTATTAAAAGAATATAGAAATTTAATAATAAAAATTTTTTCAAATCAATTTAGCGGTGAAAAATTCTTGCAAGAATTTTAATTAAGTAAATGGTGAGCTAGCTAGCTGAACTATTCGATTGAATGGCTGTCTACCGGCCAGCACAATTTACCCAAATCGACCAGTTGGTCAACACTGAGAGCACAACTCGCTGTGACTATTGCTGCCTGCAGCTGTTGACTGTTTGGCCGGCTTGTCCAATATGTTGACGCCTTTTGCCCGGTCGTTCCGTTCACCATCGCAGCAAAACTGTAAAACAAATACATAAGCTGGGTGCTAGGCTCGTTTTTGAAAAAGTGCAAACACACACAAACACAAATAGAAGCGACTAGATACATACATACATAGAAGTATGCAGGTCTGTCTAACTGAAATTGCATTCAGAGTCATGGGCGCGTAACAAATAAAATTCCGCAATTTTGTTGGTATCGTAGGCAAACCCACAGAAACAAAATAAAAAAAAGTGAAGAGAAGAACGACACAAAAGCGTTAGGCAGTTGAGAAACTATGGTTAAACAATGTGGCAAATAGAAAACACATTGCATGTGTATGTGTATGTGTATGTGAAAGGGTGTCGCCCCTGAGTACATGTCAATCAAGAGTTGCATAGGAAATTTACCTGATCGCACACCTTTTCACTTTCAGTTCACTGGTTTCCTCTTTTGTATGGAGCATCGTAAGAGGGGAGAAAAGTTTTTTCGTAAGGGGAAGGTTAAAACTTGGCGCATTTATCAAAACTTTCGACAGCGCCTGCCGCTTATGGCGAGATGTCTTGGGGAGTCCCGCAGCAGTTATCTGCATTTTATTTGGTTAATAAATTGAAACTTGCAGTCAAAGTTTCGACTCTCTTCGACGCTCTCAGAGCTACACTCTGACTGACACAGTGACACACACGCACGCGGCGTTTTACGGTGTCAGGTCAGTGCCGAGAATTGCCACAAATTCCACGTAGCATTCTCGAATGTGTTGAGCATAGGTTTCTTTTTGGTTTTGCCATGTCAACGCATTTTTGAATCCGTCTGCCTTTAATAGGCCTCTTGTCAACGTTGCTGGATGGCCGTGAAGAGCACTTGACTGCGTTTAATGGACACGTTTTGGCATTGCTTTAAATCGCACATGCACACCCAATTCCCAATCGAGAGTATGCTCTCTATATACATATACATATACTATGCTATATAGTCCTCTGTCCGCTTTGACAAATGCACAAAGTTTCAACCTACAGTCTGCGGTTTATCGCGCAGGACAGAACTTGACTGCGCTGCTGCGAGTGGAACGTGCTACCTTTGCTTAATTACATTTTGTCGAGCAATTAAATGCTCAATAATTGTTTTGTTGGCTCTCGCTTTAATAGCAGTTATTCAAAGGTCCACAGCATTCGCATCCGCATCCGCATCCCCATCAGTAGCTACCCCGCAACCACAATGCCCCAAAATGGTTGCCACGACAGTTTTGTGGGTGAAACTTGTGATTAACTGAATTACTGCATACAGTAAATTTCCATTTATTTACTGCACATGATACAGGGTATTTTGCAGTCATCGCTTGCTGGCTGTGTTTACACGTCGGAAGCTCGGCTAAGGTGCGTCGTGTCTCTGCTGGAATTCGGTGTCCGTTTGTCTGTATTATTTATGGTAGTGTAATAATGATCAGGCATTTATCTTCTCGCTTCTCGTCGTCTCGTCTCCACTCACACCCAACGATGTTTGTTTTGTGTTTCTCTTTTTTTGTATTTTTTCTTGTAGTTTTTGTTAACCGTATCGCTCTTAATTCTCATCAGACGATGCATGAGTAATGCCTTTAAGTTTGCTTACACTTAATTAATGCATTCAACTATAGCGACCAGTCTCCAGTCCAGTGTGTGTGTGTTGGTGTGTGTTAAATATGCTTTTGTGTAAACTAATATGATTGTGTGTCGCGCACAGGAATTTGGCAAATTTCACATCGAAGCCGCCTTTGACACGTTGCATTTGCGAAACTGTGGCCGATGTCCCGTTGAGTGCGACACTTGCTTGATGAACGCTGAGATAAACAGGCAGATGGCAGGTGGCAAGCCGAGTCGAGACTGTGTGATTGTGACAGACGAGAGTACAGACAGAGCATCCTGCTGTTTCACTCTCTTCCTGCTCCCCATTCGCAGCTGACATGTGTTTGCGCTGCACTTGGACAATGCAAAATGGGCTAACGACACGGGAATCGGAAAAAGGCTTCAGCAGTTGTGTGGCATTTCTGTCACGTCTGTGGCATGCTCGCATCTTCTGCAGTTGAACATAACGTACACTTGATGGCAGTTTAATATTGGCTGTAGTATCTCATTATAGTCTGCGAAAAGGGATGAGAACTGCAATCCATTAGCATAATATTCATTAACCCATCGACGAGGACGATTTGCATTGATTTGACAATTCTGTGCAGCTGTTTGTGCTCCTTAGTTAGTCACTTTATCTGCAGCATGTATCTGAAAAGTTTTGCAATAGCATTTCGCAAAATACAGCTCACAACTTTTCTCTTCTCTGCGAAGCTTAAGATCTCAGCTTGTCGTGGCGTCTGTGTGTCTAACTGTCTGTCTGCCTGTCTGACTAGCAGACTAGTTGCTTGGCTCCCTTAGCCAACCGCACGCTACAACAATTTCCCATAAGAAATTTGCAAACATTCAAGGCAATTAAAACTGTCAGATGGCAATGGGGCAACGCAGCAGCAGCAGCAGAGAACGGAGAGCGGCCCACAGATAACTTTTGCCATGGCAAATGGCCAGGCAATAGAAGCTGTAGCAGCAGAAGCAACAGCAGCTTCAGCGGGCCATGGCCAACATTTTGACCACGAAAAGCGTCCTACACAGTCCATCGCCACTCAACAGTCAACAGAGAGTCAGCTGGCAGGCTGGCAGTCGTTCGCTCCATGGGCACACGCAAAAGTTTTCGGCCCACATTAGTTGGGATTTGTGTTTGAGCTGGAATATTGCGCACTCTCTGGTTAGAGTCAGATCGGCGCTTTTGTTTTTGTTTGTGTGGCCAACAGAAAAAGAAACCCAAGCACAAAAAAACAACAGACGAGGACAACTAGCAAGCAGCGGCAGCGGCAGCAGCTACAACAACAAAGGCAAACAACAAGGATGGCACAAATTAAGTGCACACTTCCTTTGCATATTTAAATGCCCCTATATACTTCCGCTTTGAGTGTAGCACACGGCCAGCCAGTATGTGCACATGTATGCCATGTATTTGTGTGCGTACGTGTGTGTGCGTGTGTGTGGGTAAACATTTTTGACCATTTGTTTGCATGTTGAACACGGCCACACACACACACATGTACACACCAAACCAGGCAGCTGGGGAGGTGTGATTGGTGGCTGCTAAGCCCTCGTCTGTCTGCCTGTTTTCCCATTGTTATTTGATTTCTAATGCTGGTTTGCATTTTCCCTGGCCAACTGGCAATATTATGAGCTTTAATTTCAACTCAATTTCGAACAGATGCCCTTTGAAATCCATAAATAAATTAGGCTCACATGTAAGCCAGAAATTTCTTACTTAAAATTCAGCTTTTATCAGCATTAAATTCATAATTCAAATCGTTGTTATGTTATTAACAAACTTAATTACAGCTATGTCCAAAAGAATTCGATATACTAACGTCATGCAACGGCAACAGTAAGAAGGCCATTATAAATTCTATGAATTTGCTTTTAAGGGTCAGCGCCCATTGATCCGGAGAATCCATTTGAATTTGAATTTGATTTCGACTGATTATTGCGGCAAAATGCCAACAAGTATCATAGTTTTCCTTTTGATTGCATATGTATGTATTTAGGACTAAAGAGCTCACATAAATCACAAAACTTGGCATCAACATTGTTTTCCATATTACTCAATTGCCGGAAAATTGTCTTAATAAGCCAATTGGAAGTCCAAGAACACTTTAATTAACTACTTAAATAGGTTAAAGAGGTTGAGCAAACGATATACTGTTATAGATATTCATTTAGTTGCAAATGTATTATCTTGTAGTTGGAAATATTAATGCACAATTTAACTATAAGACTATAATCTTATTTGATTGATTGAAATGAAATGAAATGTTAAACATCAAAGTTTTGTTGTACTTTTGCTATTTGTTAATGCAATGTTATTCCTGGAATGAAACTCTATTTGAATTCCTGTCGTTTAAAGCTGTATCGGATTTTGTTAACTGTATTCGTGCATAGTAAGCGCTTCGTATTGTTTTAGAATGAATTGAGGCATAAAGATCATGCTCAGTTAACCATAAGGACGATTTGTCTTATGTTGTCAATCAAAGCCCCACAAATTTGTGAGGTATTGTCAAGTAATTTGGGCTTGCGACTGTACTTTAATTACGCGCAACAATACGCGCTTGACCACATAATTAACATTATAATTGGGCGTCTCTTCAGCATTTCGAGTCCTACCAAAAGCCGACAGGCAACGCGTGACTTGGCAGCATTTTGGAGGTTTGCTGCGACAGGCGACAGGCAAGACAAGACTTGGAACTGATGTTTTCAACTGCTTTTAATTACAACGTTGACATGTCTAAGCTGCTTTCGATACAAACAGAGCGCGGCTAATAGGATTATGCAATGGCATTGCAGCTGTCGAGATGTTTGATGGGGATGAGCATCGTGGGAGGAGGGGCGAAAGGCCTGCGAATGTAAAGGCCAGCAGAAATCAAGTATACGCCGCGTTGCGGAAAAGATTTATGGCAAGTGAAAACTTGGGGAGCGCGGCACGAAAGTGTTAAATGCGGCATAGTAGTGTATTTAAAAATAAAATGCAGACACACGATTGGGAAATCTAAGCACCCGCCACATGGCATGCATACTTATGCAGGCGACTGTATTTAATGGCCACTATGCGCTGCGTGCAGAGAAAAGGCGTAAATTTTGCTAATGGCCTGAAAATTGGGCAATTTTATAGCCTCATGAATAAAAGATTTTCATTTTGCTTCAATTACAGTCACATACTCACACTCAACACACACACTCACACTCACACACACAATCTGATGGAGCATTGAAAAGACCAGTGACTGCGGCAGCCTTGGATGAAGCCAAGATAGAAACCACACAAACACACACTCACATATTCGACGCACACATGCGAAAAGTTGGAGGCCACAATCATGGATTTATACGGCTTTGAGTGGCATCCTTGTCGACGACGACGACTCGAAGACTGCTTTTAGTTGGCGCTAACAGCGCTGCCTATTTAAAAATTAAGAATATATTAAATTTTAATGCCGCCCAGGCATCCATAAAACTGGCAAAGTTATTAGCCATCTTGCCAGCCAGTCGGGATACCACTTCTAGGCGATAAACGATAACGTCGGCAGGTGGCAGCTACTTTGGCAAAACGTCTTTTAAAGCCCACCAATCGCGAGCGGTCGCGTTGATTACAAAAATTTCCACTTCAGCGCATATTTTGGTGATTAATTTCGCGGAGCTATGATCCAGCCGAAAATATGCATTGTGTGTGTGAACAAAGAATATAAATATTTGATACCGAAACGAGTCGTGACATGCTTCGCCGAAATTCTAGAGTGGTTCGAGTGGCAAATAGAAAGGGAGCGTGGGGAGGAGAGGAACGTTAATATACCCAGTTGAAAAATAAATAAAACCAATAATCGCCAACCGCACACAAAGTGAATTTTATTTCTGTTTGTGGCCACAAACGTGTCAGTTTGGACACATGAATGATGAATTATGTTTGGTGGTGACCAGAACGCAACAATTTCATGAATATATACATATTTACGTACCTCAATATTCAAGCCACAGACCAATAAAATGCTGACAATAATGGTATAACAAATAAAAAGATACTAAATACATGTTCGTTACAACGAAGTGCAAATACACTTCATCAATAAATTCCTTTAGCTTCTCTATGTATTAATTTCCCCAATGGAGGCTCAACTAAATGTTGTTCCACCAAAGAGACAATCATTTCAACGACAAATCCTCCAAAACAGTCCGGACTCATTGCTGGCATGCTTTCAGCTTCAACTCCAAACACAATCATGCAATGATATTTGAGAGGCACTCGAAAGTGTTGGCTAGGTAGGTAGTAAAGCGGTTGTAACACCACCATAAAATCAATTTCAATGCCAAATTTTCCCGGCTTAGTTTTCGGAGATGAGATGTACGTACATACGCCTATATCAACTCTTTTTAGCTTTGTAGCAACAGAAGGCAGGCAAAATAATGGGCACAGGCAGCGACTGACCGTAACCGACTGGCGGTCAAACCGACTGGCGCTTAATTGAAAAACGTAATTAACTTGCATTTTCTGCTTTCGGCGTTTATTGCCGCTCATTTGCAACGGGCTCGCCAAAATGGCGAGCAACGGCTCCATTCCCGATGCAACAGCAACAGCGGCAACTGCGTATTTATTTGCGTTTGACGTTGCGAGCCAGGATAGGTTTTCTTTTATGTTGTTGTTGTTGCTGTTGTTGGAGTGGAGTGTGACGGCTTTGGTGATGGACGCTTGTTAATTTTGACCGCAATACGTGCGCTAGTCACTGACTGGCTGCCAGCGAAATCAGCAGCCAACAATTGGCAATGCCGTTGCTATAGACATTGCTCATAGCCAGGCCTAGGGCCAATGTGTGTGTGTGTATGGTCTTAAATTCGTTGGCCAACTTTAATAGCGCACAAATTGATTCGTAAATTCGAACAAAAACTCAAAGAAATCCTCAATTTCATTCATTGCACTGAGTGTTGCCAGGACATTGTGTCTGCGCCGTCTGCGCGCTCTGATATTTTTCACGGCTGGACGTCTGCTAATTATTTGGCCAAAAAGCAGCAGCAGATGCTTTCACGAGCATACCTGAAATGCCAGTAATTAGTAATTTAAAATGTCGCACGTGCATGGAATGGCGCTCGCACTCGCACTCGCACTCATATAACATTGATTGAGCGCTTCGGCTCGCTTGTGTAAGGCAAACACGTTTAACTTAATTGTTGATATGGCGACGCTACAAATGAATCAACCACAACGACAGCCAGCAGACTCTAAGAAAGATAGACAGACAGCGAGAGAGAGAGAGAGAGAGAGTCAGACAGCTTTTCGCTATTTGCCAAAGAGGGAATGGGCTAAGAAAATCCAACTTGACTTTCGCCTGCTGTGCGACATTGCCGCATGCTGCGTTCAAATAAGTAAACATGATGTGGTCCCCAAACCCTGATAAACCCAGTCAACAGTCGGCCAAAGTTGCTGACTTTACAGTAGAAGCCCGCAACAACAATCATCAGACACAACAACAACAACAGCGGGAGCAACGGCACCGACAGCGACAGCGATAGAAAATAATCAAGAGTACGATAAGTAATCTAAGATAATTAACTGAATAAGCAAGCATCGCCAAATTTGCTGCGACAAGGCTCAAAAGACGGCATTGTGACAGCAACAATACTAAGTCATGGAGTGGGAATGCTTCATGCTGTGTGCGTATACTTAATGCAGTTTGAGTTTGAAAAATAATGCAAGAGCTGTTAAGAATATTAATTAGTGCAGAAACTACTTTTCTATAGAATATCAATGCCAACTTAAGTCTACTAAGCTAACTGATCGTTGGGTGTATTAAAAATGTGTTAATCATACGCCATGTGGTCGTCCATCTGGTCACCTTAACAAAATTTTATGAAAACTATATTCATTAGCAAGCTCATCACAGATTGTGCGAAAATTTCGTTAAATATTTTGTGGCACGCAAAATTAAAATTTAATTAACTCTATGCCATGTTCAGGGCGAGAGAGCGAAAAGCATCAAGTGGTAAGGGCCGAAAGAGGGCCGGAAGGTTCATTTATTCATTTTTCAAATAATAATTAAGTGGCATAAAAATAATTGAAATGCGTGTGCTACAACAGCAATTTAAACAGCATGGAAGGATGG
This sequence comes from Drosophila sulfurigaster albostrigata, assembly GCF_023558435.1. Taxonomy (NCBI): domain Eukaryota; kingdom Metazoa; phylum Arthropoda; class Insecta; order Diptera; family Drosophilidae; genus Drosophila; species Drosophila sulfurigaster. The sequence continues at coordinate 35,734 of NW_026909665.1, read as the reverse complement.
TTTGATAGATGTGCAAATAAAACAATAAAAGTGTAAATAAAGGCAGAGCCTGGATTTTCACTAGGTCAAGCGTGCATTAGTCATTGATTGAAAACATTTCAGCACGCCATTAATTGCTAATTTGTTTTTGGAAATTTGTCTTACTACAAATCAGCTTAAGCGAAAGCTTCATCTCAACTGTTGAAAATGAAGTATATGTATTTTTATATATTTTATGGGGTCGGAGGCAGCTTTACTCTGCCCATAACTTTATCTGTTATAATAACCTTCGACCCTGTGGGTAAAGGGTATAAAAACGATACGTTTAACCAACAAGAAAAAAGCCGATGAAGCAAAACCAAACAAAAATGAAAACAATATAATGAGTGAATAAAAAATATAAAAAATTTTTGCTGAATAAACACTAAATTTGAATACGCTACAAAACCTAAAAGTTCTTAGCATTTTATCCTGTAATAACTTAAAATATAATGTATAACTCACATTTAGTTTCCAATTAAATTGTAGTTTATATATACATATATACGACAACGTGCCGTTTAGTTTCCCTCAGTTAGAATGCGACTTAACCCCTAGAAATGCTTTTAATGTAGCGCCTTGAAAGTCAGCCAAGTCAAGTTGCCCGCAGGTCAACTTTTATATTTTGCTACTTTGCATTAACGTTTCCTCGGTTGTTTTTTTATTGTGCTGGATGGATATGAAGGAGTAGCCAGCCAATTTTCTGCTTAATAAAAATTAAAAAAGGGTTGTGAGCGTAGCACAAAGTTTTTCATTAAGCTGCAAAAGCAACAACAACGTTGTCGACGGCTTCGACTAAGTTCAAAATAACAACAAAAATGCAGTTGAGCTCAAGTCGGAGCGGAGTGTTGGTAAAGCCGGAACAGAGGCAGAAAGAAGGCCAAGGATGGCGAACTGCCGCAAATTGTGTAATGAAGATAAATGTTTATCGCTTTTAAACGGGTAAAACGCGGGAAGAGGCGCTCGCGTTGTCCGGCGTGGGCGTGGCGGGCTGCCAAAAGTTAGTAACGCAAATTTCTGCGCTGATTATGCCAATAAAATCGATGATAAGCGGCCTGAGTACGAGCAACAAGCAGGCTTAATTTGAGTTGGGTCAAATACTCGTCGACTGCCAAAAAAAATAAGGAAAAACTTTCGCAATACGATAAACAAATGCATTATCTAATGTATTGAATAAAATTGATAGAATCGATGGAATCAAATGAGCACACAAATAGTGTTAAGCTCAAAGTAGGAGTACAGATTGGTTTCGAGTACCGAAATGAAAGCCACATCCTCATGCCGAGCTTGCTGGCTTGCAGTGTCATTAGTGGAAAATAATTTCACATTTTGGCACTAATTAAATTTCATTTGACTTTCTGTGTGCGTGACTGTGTGTTTGAGTGGAACACCCTTGTCTGTGTGTGTTGGCTGTGGCCAACGCTTTTCACTTTTCACTTTTCGCACGCTTGCATTTTGTTGAGTTTCAATTGTTTTATTGAAATAAATGTAAAATTAATTTACCCCGAGAATCGCTCGCAAAAAAAATATATTTATTCTGCGATAGCTCACGTATCAATATATTTAGAGTTGAGTTCTTTTCTTGCTACTACTGCGTTCCTGTTTTAATTTTAAAGTGTTGTTAGGTCAGTTTACTATAAATCAAATTTGGCACTTTTGCTAACTTTGCATCATCGTTTAGCTATTTGAAAGTGTTTGTGGGTTGACTCATAAATTGTGCAAGCAAAAAGATGATACAGTTTAAATAATGGTTGATATTACGTATACGAATCGTATGCAGCTGCAAATAAGTTCATGAAATTTAAATTAATGTTTATTATTGAGTAAACGTAGATGCAAAAAGGTTTCGTATAGTATGGTTACAATAATGTGATATATTAAGTATACGCATTGTTTAAAATACAAATATTATTGTATTCTGAGACACATATGTAAGTTTAGCAAATTACATAACTCAAATAGTATTTATTATTAAGTATACGTATTTTTAATGCTGTTAATAAGTGACAATTGTTGCATAGTATGGCTAAGCATTCCTTTATATTCAAATAATGTTACGTATACGTCATATTTTCTACTACAAATAGTAATTGCTATTAATACTATTCTATTGAATAATTGATAAAATTAGTATACGTATTCTAATAACGTAATGTTTATTATTAAGACTACGTATTTTAAATCATATATAACATAGATAGCATTAAGTAAATGAAAGTATTGTTTTGAAAGAAGAAATTATTATTTCTAAATTATTTGATAGTGCAAGTAAGTTAAACCGAAATGGCTTTGTATGGTGCAGTTAAAATAATGTGTATTATTAATGACACGTCTTCCTTTGAAGCAATGTTTACTTAATTTCAGCTGCAAATAACTTTAATCGATGAAGAAATTACTTCTTATTCTCCCAATTACTACCTCAACCAATATGGAATCTATGACATCACAGTAATTGCATTCATTTTGTAACCAACTTTGGTTGGTTCGTCCAAACGGTTTGTGTCAGTGGGTCGTCGGTCAATGCACTTGGACATGACATGCGGGAAGGTGGCAGCCGAAGACGTTGCACCAAATGTGGCTGGCAAAGAGAAAAGGCAAGAAAATGGGTAAAACAAATGGCGCCCGCACCTATGTAGCTACATACATACTTACCACTGGATATATGCAGCAGACAATGGGAGAGGTAAAAGCCGCATGAAAGCATAAAGCAGACGAAAAGGTAGTAAAGAAACAAGAAGCAAAAAAAAAAAAAAAAAAATGGAGAGAAGAAAAAGACATCAGCAGAATCAGCAGCTGTCAACTGTATAGATAGTCAAGGGAGTAACAACTAGGGGAATAGAGGCTAAAGAGACAGGCTGAGATAGAGAAAGCAAAAACTTGTACGCGGAAGCAGATTGTCAATGGCAACGCATTTGATGCTTGCTTCAAGTTTGATTCAGTGTCGTCGTCAGATACGCAACTAGCCCGGGGCACAAGTCCTGGACACATGCTGAATAGTCGCGTTCCATGCGGAAACTGAAATCGCCTTTTCAACTGCAATTGAAGCTGAGGCGGAGAAGATTGAGCTGAAGTTGAACTTGTTTGGCTGCAGATTGAATACGTGTTGCACTTGCAACAAGCCTCTTCACCTGTCTGCGTTTTAATTTGTTTAATTTGCCATATTTATTGCTCTTCACATGTGCCCAACTTTTTATTTGCACTCGAAAAAAGAAAAAGAATCACAATACCAACATGTATATTTTCCCAGCCTTTCTGTAGGAGTATTGTTAAAAGTTCTCAGTAGTTATGGGGCTGGCCCTACGTAAAGTTATAGTGAAAGCACTTAAGCGATTTCATGTACATTTTTGCACTCTTTTCACCAGAAGTTTTTTTTTGTATTTTTATTTGCGCTCAGGTAAGCATTATGGCAACATCACTATGGCTGCTGTGACTGTGCAACTACAACTATAACTACAAAGCAACCCTGCGGGGCAGTGCCTGTCCGTCCTAGTCAAAACAAGAAATATAACAAAAAGCAAAACAAAAACACAAAATGTGAAAAAACAAGGCAAAAGTTTTGCCATCCTGGGCTTTTGTATATATACTCTATGTGCGAGCATGTAAATAAGTATGTAGATATATGTATATAGGTATATTTGTAGTTTGCTTAATTTAATTTTGTGTAATTTCGTTGCCAAGCAAATGATTAAAAACCAAAAAACAATTATTTTTTTAACCCTACTTAACTTGTTTGGCTTTAGTGAGATAATGGAACAAATTATTGCAGCCACAAAAAGAAAAAATAATAATTTGAGAATGTATATTAAAAAAGTTCTCATTTTAGGATTTCATTTCCATTGTGAGTTAATATTAGAATTTATAAAAATGTTTAATTACTTGAAATTCGAATAACAAAATTTTTATAAAAAAAATTACAAATGAGTTAACAAACAACAAAAAAGTGCTTTCAACTGACCGAACAAAAAGAAGCCACATTCAAGTTAAAAAGTCTGATAGACCGAATACTTTTGTTGCTATCAATTCTCGGCCAAGTAAGGTAAATTACTTCATTTCAGCTAGAAAAAGTTTGATTGCACTGATCTTCTTCTACTTCTATGTGAAAGCAGAAACATCGGCTGACATCATAATGTAAGATGCTTAGCGACAAGTGCAGAATGCCATTTGATTTTTGATGGCCAGCATAAAAATACACGTCAATAAGAAGCGTAAGTAATGCAAAAAAATAAAGTTGTTTGGCTGTAAAATTACTTGGCACATAAACTTTTTACCACATAAATTAGAAGTGCGTGAAATGTTGGCATATAAATTTAATATGCCGACAGAGGCGCAACAACAACGACAACAACAACAAATCAAAAACACTTTTAAATGCGCACGTCGCAGCCGTAAAAAGTCAACACATTTTACATACACTCAACATAAATACACACATACACACACACACACTCATATTCATACCTTCTGCAAATGCATATATTCGTTGATATTTATGTAATTTAGCTGTTTTATTTATTGAATGTTTAGCAGAGGCTCCGCAAAAGGCAATCAGCCTATATTGTTGTACTTTCGATGTTATCGTTATTGTTGTTCATCATTTTCATGTTGTTGTTGCCACCAACAATATGCCTCACACACTCTAAACATAAGTCTTGGATGTGTGTTGTGCATGCATAACAAAGGAATTCATCTTCGACTCTGACTCCTGAAGACAGATCTTTGAGGCATTAAGTAAGCACGTGCAAACTTGCTTTATCTAAAAATAATCAGATCAATATAGAACGATTGATCTGACTTAAATATAAGGGAGTACGAATAGAAGTAACTCTAAAATTAAATATACAACTATTAAAAAGGTACCCAATGATTCAAAAATTATACTACATTTTTATTTAACATACTTTAATTACACATTTACTATAGAATTGGATCATTATTTATTCTTTTTCATAATACTCATATTATTATTAATATCGCAAATAATTTTAATATTCAATTACAACATGAATGGAGAATAAAACATTTGGTTTAATTACTTTACTGTTGACGACACGAGCAAACACGAGCATCGGGCAAAACTCATTGAACAAAACGATGAAAGAATTGAATAAATGCAGAAAAATGAATTATTAATATTATTAATTTAATGAGAGACAACTTTAATATAATCAATCAAACAATATCGACAAAAATGTTACTTTTGTTAGTTAAGTAAAGTTTTGCACTTAAATAAAAAAGTAACATTTTGGTTTCATTAAATAAAAGTTGTTTCTCATCATAAAGTAAAACAAAAAACAAATTTTTAGGAAGATATACTACAAATAATTAAAATAATTATGGAAAAAATATGAATAGCACAAAAAACAGAAAAACTGGCTGTATGTAGGGTTAAAAAAGGTAGCAAATAAAATTAGTAAACTTTTGATGTAGCAGCACTTTTAGTTACATTTTCTATTAGTGTATTTTTGTAACTTTCAATGTTTACCTCGACTCAGCGGAATAATTTTTGTGCATCATTTGCTCGAAATGAAAATGATTTTGAGCATAAACGAAGTAAGGGAAAGCTGAAAAATGCGCAATAATGGGAAACAAGTCTGTAAGCAAATGTTATGTGGAAGCTTTGTCTCCGAGTGTTGTTCAACTCTCTTCCTAATGGATGTGCAAGAAGTGGAATCAGCTTAAATTTCCCAGCAATAGCTATGACTCAGCTGATGTCGGTTGTCTGCTGCTGCTGCTGCTGCTGCGAAAAGCCTGAGCTGAGCAGAGTAAGGCGAAACAAAGCGCTTCGTTTTTGCTGTTTTTTTCTTTCTTTTTTTTTTGGCAGATAAGACAAATAGAGAAAGTAGCAGGTTGCCAGAGAACCGAATATAAAGCCGACAGCAACTATTTTCGGGCTTTGAGTGCACTTCACGTTGTCATTCTCATTCCCATTCACATTCTCGTTCTCATTCTCGATTTCGCTATCGTTCTCGTTGTCATTGTCGTGTTTGGCACTGCAGTTGCCATTTGCCGTGTTGCAAGTTTGAATTTGCATGACATTCCAAACACTCACATGTTCAGCATGTCGCAGGCATTTCGACTTTATGTTTACGCATCCATTTCTCAGCTCTCTAGCGTCTCTGTCGTTTTCGCCCTTTGCTTAACTTTTCTGCACCATTGTTTTTGGTCTAATTGAAAACATTTTTGTTTGCACTTCATTAAACCCAAAGGCCAGCAACGAGCAAAGCTATAACAGGTTTGCAAAACAAAAAAAAAAAAAGACAGGAAAGTATGAAAAACATTTGGAATATTTTAATACAAATATATTTTTGCAATTTAACAATGTTACGTTTACATTTTTTGTACTTGTTGTTGTTGCTCTTTTAATCCAAAATGCAATCATTGAAATGCATTTTATTTAAGCTGTATTCGGTTATTTCATTTTTGCATACAAATTTGGTAGCTTTTGTATGCGGGCTCAAACCTCCAGCGACTTATTTTTATATGCTTACAACTATTGTGCTGTCTCAGTCAGCGTTTCTCCCTTTTTCTGTATGTTCGACTGTCTGTCTGCCTGTCTGACTGTCTTTCTGCTTGTCGGTGTGTGCAAATTCAATGGCATTTTGTGCTTTTCGAACTTTCAGTTGATTCTTTATTGTCAATCGAACAATAACGAAATCATCGGGCAAGTTACGCCAAACGCCGCAGACGCAGCACGGCGAAAACTTTAAGGTACTCTTCATAGGCAGCAATACTCAATATATGTATGTAGTAATGTCTGTCAGGCAGTCTGTCGTTGACAGACAGACAGTAAGCGTGACACGCCCCAGCAGTGAGATTTATATGCCCAGGCGATGTGACTCAATCAATGGCATTTGTGTTGTGCGAGAGGAGCAACAACAACGGCAACAACAATTCGAAAAGAAGCAGAGAGCAGCAGCAAAGTAAAGCAACAGCAGCAGTAACAGCAACAGCAATAGCAACAGCAGATCAGACAGTCAGAGTGAGACATGCACAGAATTTTGTGTAAAGAAATCAAAAATTTATACAAACTTTGCACAATGAATAAGCAACAACAAAAGGCAGCCATAGCTGTGTCCAGGGCATGCCCTGCTAGCTAGATAGATGCTGGGGATCCGCATCGTCCTCGTTTCATAGCAATTGCCGAAAATTGTTGCAGTTGGCGTTCCTCGTTCGCTCTCTTTGACAGCAACAGTAACTGCACCAGTAGCAGCAGCATCAGCATCAGCAGCAGCAACAAAATGGACACAGGAACTGAACTGCAACTGGAGGGAAGGCAGTATAACAAAGGACAAGGCACAGTCGCCGGACTTCTCAGGATGTATGCGAGTGTGTGTGTGTGTGTATGTGTGTATGTGTATGTGTGTTGGTACAGTAAGCTCTACATGTTCATGTGCTGGAGAATTAATTAAAAATTCCGAAAATATCCGGTTAGCTCTTTATAACAATTTCTCATGTGTGTGTGTGTGAGCTTCTTTCTCATCTAGGCCAGAAAAATCTAGCTGTTGTTTGTATGAGTATTGTGCTTTAATATACTTTGACTTTTAAACTGAACAGGATACTATTTCCAGGCTATTTCCTATAAACTCTCTCTTTCTCTCTCTCAATCTCTTGGTCTGCCTTTCTTCACATTTATTTATATTATTTTTGGTTTTGGCCACTTGCCCAAGCGAACGTACACACACACACATACACATATAAATTTAATTTAAGTCAAGCATAGACGTATACGTAATATTTGATGCCGCTTTAATTGAGCGATTAAAGTTGGCCCCCGGCAAAATGTGGTATGAAATATATTTTATACAAAATTGTTGGAATTGAAATGCACGAGTATCAAGAAATGAAAATGGCAAGCCACAAAAATATTCCTGCCAAACATTTGCCAAATATTTGGTTTTACTTAATGGAAATATTAAAATAAACGTTCAACGAACATATATTTCATATATAATATATTTTTTGCAAAGCTTCGAATATTTATTAAAATGTTGTATTTATTTACGAAGCTTTACTTTTTGTTGTATATGTATTTGTAATTTATTTGCTGATGATTGAAAGTCGCCAATAACAACAACAAGAGCAACATCAACTACATACAAAAGATGATTGTGAAAAGGAATGGCAAAATTAGAAAGGACGGAAGTGCTTTGACTGAGCATGACGAGGCAATTTTTCAATAAAATGGTCGAGGCGCTCGTTAAACAAAACAATTGACCACATAAATTAGCGACATTAAATTGCCGGGTCAAGGGATAGCGAGAAAGTATGAAGAAGAATGCGAGCAGGATGTCAGGATGGCAGGATGTGCAAGCGATTGATTCAATTAATTGCCGAATTAAAAAGGGAAATTTGTGCGTTAAACGCCAAAGAGAGAGACCAAATAACAGAGGACGCTGTTATGACAAAGTTAGAAAAGCAAATAATAAATGATTTGTGAGGCCGGCCCAGAAAATGGCTCAAAATGTGGCCCGGAAAATACACACACACACACACACACACAGGCACAGACAATGGTTACAGTCAACGCCCCCAAGGGGGATCTCTTAGACACAATTGAATTTATTATGGCATTTCAACTCGACAAGCATCAATTGAATATAATTTTATCAATGCCCGGCCAAAGAGCAAGAGCAACAACCATTCTGTGACTGCGATTCCGAATGCAATACCATTATTATTGGACTAAACCGAAACTATTTGCCTCAATGGCTTACAACACGACACACGAAAGAGATGGCAAGTGAGAGTATGAACGAGATAGAAAAGACAGAGAGAATGTTGGTCTAATGCCCTCGGGGTGTATTTTTCGCCACTTTCGTCAGTCGTTGGTCACAAAAGTGTTGACTGTCTTTGATTCTGTTTGTCTGCATCGCCGTCACCATATATAAATACTTACGAATGTGTGTCTCTGTGTGTGTGTCTGTGCATGTGGGTATTGTGTTATATAACGTGCTGGAACTTTGTCATCAAGTGACTGCTCACTGTCGCGATTGCCTCCAGAGTTTTCTTACTGCCTTCCTCCTTCCAAAAAAAAAAAAGTAAAGAGCAAACTTGGTCATTTCACTCGATTGGCATATTCTCAGCTGCCAATTGTCCGAGGCTTTCAAAATCAGTAAATATTTATTTACGATTTATTTCACTTATAACAAGTTTACGACAAATCAGGAAACTATAAGTTGATTCCACTCAGCGTGGAGTGCTTAAAGCTTTTGTTGTACTATTTTTGTGTGTTTTAATATTGTTGCATACTTTTCGGGGCTGCGATGCTTAGAATATTTTTTGTACTTGTTTGTAGTTTGTAGCAAGTTTATACATTTTAATTTAACCTCTATCTATAACTATATTCAATACCTTACACTACGTCGTCTCCATATTATGAAATTGATATTGTCCTTCTTGGAATTATGTTGTTGAAGTAGAAAATGCTTTAATTAATAAGCTTTCAACTTTAATAATGTAATAAAGTGTTGTTATGTTATTTCTGAATATAATAAACATATTCATATTTAATATTCAGACAATTATTTGAATGTTTTAAATAACAAATTCGTTGACTTCACAAAACAAATTTTCTACACTATTTATTTGAAATTAAACGGAAAATTGTATTTACTATAAAGTGTTTTACTTACGAATTAAGAAAAAACACTATATTGTATTAAAACATGGAATTTTAAAGCTATTCAAATTAAACATTTAACATCGCAAATTCAAACAATAATTGCATGTTTTTAAATGACGGATTCGCTTACAGTCCAATCAAATTGTTTAACCAAGTAAAGTATTACCTGTGAATTGAGATAGCAATCATATGCCAGAAACAGAAACCAGAAACAATCGGCGACACTCGGTTGAAGCCAATCGCGAATGGCATTAAATAGGCCAGATGCTTTCGAGCATGTCGAATGCTTTAATACATGGGGCTGCAAACGTGTAGCAAACCGCAATGTTGTGCGGATAAAATAACTATTAGGTATACGTGCGTGTAATGTTCGGGCAGAATAAAGGACATCTGTAGGCAGGCAGGCAGGAAACACAATCGAGCATTAACAAGCGATGCGTTGATTTTTTGTATCGTTATTAACACGGCTTAATTAGCCACTGGCTTAAATAGCAGCACAAGCTTAAAGCATAATTTAAACATGTTTAATCACTATAAAACAACTGAACAGCACAAGAAAAATACGCAAAAAAAGGCTATTGATGGATGGCAACAGTTGCTGTATTTATTAAAAAAGAAAAACAAAATTACTTCATTAGCAAAGATTAAAATAAAATCAATACCAATTTATGAGAGTGATTGAAGTAGCGTTACATAAGACATGGAAGTTTTCACAATCTGTAAAAATCATTTTAGTCAATTAAGCTACTTTTAGTAATAAGATAAGATAATAATCGAAACTTACCGCCAGAAATGTTTGCATATTTGCAACAAAAAGTAGCCATCGATGCGGCAATCGCGTTGAGCACGCATCATCGAGAGCAGCAATGGCCGCCCGATGGCGGACCAACTGCATCCGGTTTTGTGCCAGTCGCTGTCATAGATCGCTGTGGCGAATTGTGCATTCTCCGTCTTCACACACTCCCCGCAATAACAGTAGAGATAGATTTGTGATAGAATCGAGCACGTGAAGGCGGCAAAGAAGAGAACATCGGGTCTCCTGAGATTGGCGGACACCTGATAGCAGAGCACGCATAAATGCAGCGAGGCGACAAGGAATTGCACGCTGATCAGTGGGCGAAAGCATCGATTCAATGTGTTGCACATGTCGAGAGTGGCCTGGTAAAGCGGCAAGATATTGGCCACATTCGAGAGGGTGTCATCGAGAGTTTCGCCAACGAAATGCTGCATTTTGTATTGGGCAATTCGAAACAATGCGCATAGATTGTGAGTCAGCGAACAGAAGAGCGTGTCCACGCAAACCGTTGGCAGCAGGACACCAAATGCGGCAGCCACATTCCACACATAGGCGACCAAATAGTTGAGCACCCAACGATTGTCCCACGGATAACTGCAACAATACACCTCACGAATATCTCAACACACATTCCATGGAAACAACTATCAAACTCACACGCTGGGAAACGGCAACTCCGGCTGCACTTCCCCAATAGCTGAGGCAGACCGTATGAACGTGCTCCAGAACATGCGCAGCAGGGGCAACATACAGGCCGATGCGGCAGCCAGTTGAAAGCAGTTCCTATAGAGTCCGCTAATGAACTGTTCCCGTTTGTTGACCTCCTCGATGATGCGAGCATAATTCACTATGCGACTCTCTGGCGGCGGATTATTTATTACGAATTATTTACAAGTGAGAAAGCTACATTCGAGTGTGTTCGACTGTGAGATTCCCGACACCCATTTTGAATAAAATTAAAATAGTGTGATATTATTCTTAAAATATACCTAATATTCATCGCAAAAATACAAACATATACCAGCCAAAGCAACTAAGATCAATAAGTAGGCGATTCCATACAAACTATTGTATTTCTTAAATAACTTCTACAATTTTATCTAATCGCAACAACTGATCGCATTTACAGGAATTATGCCAGATCAATTGCAAATTCTTCGGCCTGATACAAAGAGGTGTCGTTAGAATGAAATCCTGATGATTTTTAGGTGGTCCTAACATTTAAGAGATGTGTGTAGAAATTGAAAAATCAAATCAAATCAAAATCAAAGATTGCTAGGATTTGCTAAGTTTAGATGATGACGAACGGCTTCAATCAGTGTACTCGTATCACCCTTGAATGGAAAAATGTTGAATAGAGAAAATGAATTTTTAAAACAAATGGTAAGCTGGAAACTTTTCAATTGGGCTGTTAAATTCTTTGGTTGTTATTGTGTTAACCAAAATCCGCGGCTCTAACTTCAAAATTACGCTGTTCATTTGATTTTTTTGATCTGCGGAGGCGGAAGTGGGCATGGCGAAACATAATAAGTGATGTCGAAAAAATTATATCTCTATCTCACATAGACTCTGAGATCTAGGTGTTCATACAGACGGACGGACAGTCAGACTGGCATTACAATTCATATACTTTATGGGGTCGGAGATGCCTCCTTCTGTGTGTTGCATACTTTCCTGCAGGCACAACGTTATAATACCCTTCTACCTATGGTAACGGGTATGAAAATGTAATTCGCTTACCTCTGTGCAACAGTTGGCGTATCCTTTCGATTAGCTGCACCAAATCCTTGTGCAGCCAAATGATCAAACCGAATTTGCACAGCGCCAGCAGATCAATCAGCATTGAGCACAGACCGTCGGTTAGTTGATACACATTCTGCATATTCTGCAGACAAAATGCCGCAGTAAGTGGCAGAAATGTAAGCACAGACATTATGCTGCCAATTGTCCTGCGAGGCAATATCCAGCTGTCGCCGTGGCATGCAAATATATTGAATCCCAAGAGTCGAAAGTAGACAGACTGCAGCTTGAGAAACTTGTTCGTGAGCATGTTTGCAAACTGAAAATGTGCGTTGCTGTCGTTGCTGCTCTTGCTTTTATATGTGTATTGACAAAAACTTCTTCGACGTAGCCATGCACAAAGCAGCAGATGTCTAATTGCAAAATAATTGACAAATATACAAACACATCGTGCAATATGTCACACATTTTGTATATTGATACTTATGGGTAACTTGTGCACTCATTAAATTTAAATGCATGCTCATTATGGGCACTCAGTCCGATAATCGATATCAAGTGACTTCAACTTGCAGACAAAGGATTTCCTTTGGTGCATGTCAAAGTTCAAGCCAGTCGACTGAAGGCCGGCATACATATTGCATATCAAATGCTTTCACAGCACAAAAGCTTTCACATGACATTGCGGGAAAAGGTTGTATTCGCATTGTTGTTATTCAATATTATACATATGTTTATTATTGTTCATTATATACAGCAAATTTTTGTTGAGTAAAGAAAACAAATATAAAATGAGCTTTAACGATTCGTTACAGATATTGCGCTTGTTCTAGAATTATTATATAAACAAAGTTCTTTATCCTGGCTGTTTATTATTAACATGCTAATCCAACTAATTCTTAAGAGGAAGCAGCTTAAAAGTTCCTTATTTCAAATACATCTAATCAAATAACTTAAGATAAAGAGAGTGGTATTTTTAAACTATTTTATTGATATCTAGCTTTTAAAAACTGGAAAAATGAAAGAAATTATATTGGCCATAAGTATAGATATATAATAAAGTAATTTTGCCAAGTTTTATAAATTTACTTTATAGTTCCGAATAGTTGAAGCTATTTTTATTTCACTACTTTTGAAACGATTTTAACAATTCTGAAATATATTTCCACATTGTCAAAACTTTTGGAACTTCGACTTTACATAGTACATCATTAAATTAATATCAAGGAATAAAGGAATAAAAATTTAAAATTAAGAATAAAATTGTAATATGCAAACATTTGTTCTTCAGAACATTTATTTATTTTATTTATTATACTTACAGCTTTTATACTTTTATTATACTTGTAAAATCAAAAATATAGCCTGAAAATCTTTCTAGCTAACTCTGAAATTATAAGAAGACGCTTTTAAATTGAAAAATTACTTTTCATAAACTGATTACATAAATTAAAATTAAATTTTAATGCTATGATTGCAATTGTAAAGATTAAAACAAAGGCATATTTAAACATTAACCAATTTTTTAAATGCACAAAAGTTAATTAATGTATAATCAGCTTTGCTGCAATTGTAATTACGAAAGAGGTATCTTAGAGTAGAGGATACTCAAATAGATTCTGTTGCGTTATTTATAATAAACAAATCGTATAATAACATGTTGATGTAATCAAAATGCAAATGCAGCTTGTTTCATGTTTTTAGTTTCAAAGTCTTTGCATCTCTAAGTCCCCAAAATAGCAAAGAACAACAATAACAACTATAAAAGGATAACAACAATGTCGTGCTGAAAATGGTGCGGATTGTGAGCTGCTTACAGTTCTGTTTGCGCAATAAATTATACTTAATTAAAACAATTAAAAGCAAATCCAATTTTGTTTTGCATAGATCTACATAAAGGCGTGTTCTGCCGCCCGCCCCCACTTCCACTTCCACTTCCGGTGTCTTGGCTGCCAGGATATGCGTGTCGGGGCAGCATGTGAAAATTCCAGGGCAAATATTTGGCAACAATTCTCGGCAAAAACTAAACAAATCTTTGTAACATTTCAAATGTGCAAAGTTTTGCCCTCGCTCTCGCATTGATAATCCGAGCATTAAAGTTGATTTTGAGAATATTTTAATTATTCAATGTATGTGTGTGTATGTGTATAACTTCAGTTCCACTGCAAAATGCTGGGCGAAGGTCAGCTGGCCAAAAGTGTGTGAAGTAGCTCAACAGTTGGCCAGAACTATTTGACCAACATGCAATCATGTGGGGCAACAAAATTCATGCAATTACTGCCAACATGCAATCGGGCCACTTACATAATGTGGACATGTGTGTCTGTGTGTGGCAAGGTTGCAAGGTTGCACGATTGCATAATTCTGGGTGGTGTAGTAAATTGTGAAAGGCCGGCCGGCAAACGAAGTGAGAAGATTTGACAAATATTGACAGCATAATTAATTGGTTGCATATCGTACATATTTTGTAAGCGCCCTGGCATCATAATATTTGCTGTTGCTTATTTAATTATTAACAATAACAATTTCATTATGCGACTTTTGCATTTTACGACCGTAATTAATTACAATTTTTGACAAGCATCCCGCCTGGATTTACTCAAACCCAAAAGCAACACGAGATAGAGATACAGATACAAATGGAGATGGAGATTGAGATAGTGAGAGAGAGAGAGAAAATCATTCCGTTAGGAATGGATAAAACTTTTCAGCTGGCCTACGTCTAGGCACATAAAACAAACATTGACACACTGCCACGCCCACCCACTAAAGGAGAGTTGAGTTTATACAGTATTTTGTTGCAGAAAACTTGCTGCAAACTCAGCTGCCAACTCGCTCCTTGTACTGAACAAGTGCAAAACTGGGCAGCGGGCAGCGCGTTTCAAACTCCCAAGAACTTTTCGCACAACGTCGTATTGTTATTGCTATGCTGATGTTGTTATTGTTGTTGTTGTTGATGTTGGGCAAATACACTCAGTCGACAAAGGAATTGCACCACAAATTCGTTCAGTTTGTCTCAGTTGAGATACGATAAGTAGCTAAAGGATAAGTTGGCTTATCTACAAATTCAAAGCATACTTTCAAAGGAAATTTATTTTCCTGTAAAGGAATTAGTTTAATATTAATACATTTCTCATTTCATTTTTTAATTAAGTACTGTTATTTAAGAACTCATGTATTTATGTATATTTTTATTTACATGTTTATTTATTTATTTCTTTGTTTAATTATTCATATATTAATTATACAATTTACTTATTGTTTAAACAGACCTTATTTAATTATATTTTTATCTATCTATTTATTGATTTTACAAATTATTTACTAATTAAATTACTTATTTACTTAATGAAATTTATTAGCGGAAGGATAAAGTACATAATCTAAATAATCAAAGCACACTTTTAGGCGAACATTTTGTTTGGCTTGTTTTTGTGTCGATAATTTACAGAAATATTCCATCGTAATGATTTATTATTTATTTGTTTTAATATTTATGTATATACAGTTTCTTTTGTTTTAAATTTAAAAATAACTTAACTGATGAATGAAATATATTCAATATTAAATCTCCAAATCTTAAAACAATTTAAGCTATTACAAAATTATTATAATAATGCATATGTATTAAATTAAGAGTAAAAATTAGCTTGTTTATCTTAGGCTTTAAATGCTTTTGGGTTTAATTTAATAATAACTTAACTAAAGAAACATATTTAAACATACATATGTATAAATACAATATTAAAGTAATATATTTCAATACACAAAGTTTTGATAGATTTGCAGCTGCTTCATTTATAACCAAAGAAAGTTGCTAACAATAAAGTTGTAATTATAGAAGTTCCTGAAAATTTTGCAGTGTATTTCGAACTTCGCTCATGTAATTGCGCTTAGTTTAATTTGCCATTTTGTAGCCATTGCTGCCGCTGTTTCTGCTGCTGCTGCTGCTGTCGGTGTTTTCTTGGTGCTGTTGGCTGTTGGCGATGCAATGCTCGGACAGCAGTTGAATCCAAAATGAAATACTTGATTTCAGCCTCCATGGAATTTGCGAGCAAGTGCAGCAGAAACAAGCGAAGTTCGGGGCAAGGAAGGAGTGCCAGAAACTTTGCTGTTCGCACAGGAAGTCAACTTGGCATCCTTGTGCCTGCCGACGCCGACTTCGACTTCGACTCTGACTCTAACTCCAACTCCAGTTGTGACTCTGGCCAAGTAAAATGACGATGAAAACGAGGACGGAGTTGAAGATGAAGACGACGACGACGCCGACGCCGACTGTGGAGCAGTTTACTTAAAATGTTTAGTGGAAAGTGTTTTAAAATACAATAAAAGTTCACGGCTGCCATGGCACGCATAGAATTTATGCGAATTTGGTGAACTCTAGAGTGGAAACTTTTACATTTGCGCCCGCCCAATCAACTTAAATATTTGTTTAGCTCAAGCAGCTCAGCTGAGCCATAGAGCTCTTAAGCTAAACTCAGCCCAAAAAAAATACATATGAAATGCTACAGATACATAATGTATAAGAGAAAAGAAAAAGAATACTCAAGTACTCGCACTCGCTTAAATAAAAATTAAATACATATATCCATATATTTGTGAGTAAAGTAGCTGTAATTAATGCCTGACACAAAACAAAAACAAAAAAGAACAAGTGGTTGGAGTGCTGACATATCATATCAAAGATACAAAGTGCGCAGATACAAATGTATCTATAGATTTAGCGCGGTTTCGCCGTGAGCGCCTTTTGCTACGTCATTTAATGAGCTCCTTTTACTACCCATATCATATCTACATATTTATACCCATTACGCATATCTTCGAAGGGTATTTCAAGTTTGTGATGAAAGGAAATGTTTGTAAAAAAGAAGGAGGCATCTCCAGCCACATATTCATGATCAACGTCAATAGCAAAGACGATGCAGTCAGGTCCGTCGGACTGTCTGTCTGGCTTTGTTTGACTATCTGGTATATTTTGTGCGTATTTTTGTATATTGTATATATTGTATGTAGTGCATTTGGTATATATTTATACCAAATATAGTTGTTGGTATATTTTAGTATTTTTGTATATGTTAAAGTGATACATTTCATGAATATGATATGAGTATTTATGCCCTTCGATATATTTTAGTATTTTTCGGCATATTAATTTGGTATATTTAAAAAATAATACCGCATTGTCCGCCTATTATTCAAAAGACGGTGTAGTCAGGTCCGTAGATCTGCCTGCCTGCCTGGCTTTGTTTGACATTCTGATATATTTTGTGCTCTATTTTATATATTGTATGCAGTATATTTATATTTATGTATATTTATACCAAATATAGTTGTTGGTATAGTTTTGTATATTAAATTGACATAATTTCTGAATAATATAAGAGTACTTATGTCCTTCGGTATATTTTAGTATTTTTGGTATATTAATTTGGTATATTTAAAGTATATTTAGTATATATTTATACACTAAATATCAAATATACTTGTTGGTATATTTTTGTATATTAAATTGATATAATTTTTGAATACTATAAGAGTATTTATGTCCTTCGGCATATTTTAGAATTTTTTCGGTATATTAATTTGGTATATTTTAAAAATAATCCCATATTGTGAGCCTATTATTAAAAAAAATGGATAGCAGGTATCTCACAGTCGAGAACACTTACTTGTTTTAATCTTAGCGAGGGAAAAATGAAACAGTGCGAATGCGAGGAATATAATTTCAGCTATTCAAGGTAAATCTGCATGAACTCAAACGTCGTGTGTTTACGTCTTGATTTGATACGCTTCGAGGAAAAACTGTCGAATTCGCAAAAATGACAAAGTCATAATTCATATCTTTTACTGCCGCGCGGAAAGGAAAAACGTAAATGAGCAGAGTTATTTCCATAAGCAAACAAACAAACAACAAACGTGCATAAGTAATTTGTTTTTCCTGCCTTTTATAATTTCGCTATGATGGGAAAATAAGCCAACCTTTGTGTGCGTATTTCTCTTTCTCTTTAACAATATTTTATTTTATTTTATTTGTGTGGATATTTTTCGTTTCGTTTTTGTTGTCGGCAATTTCCAATTTTCCAGCTGCAAGCCGCAATTTGCTGAAATGAACAGTTCTTATCAGCGCATCTGTTTACTGATTTCCAGTTGTCCATGTGACAGTTGTCGCAAAATCGTTTTAAATAAATACATAGTATACGTATAAATATTGTTAAAGTCACACACAATTGCAAAGTTCGCAAAGTAATGCAAAGTATTCGCATCGAAGTTACCCTGTAACAATTTTAATACCACAAATCGAGTTTTTTCAATATACCCCACATGAAGTTCTCTTTGCTTACAGCGTATTGTCAACAGATATTAAACACAATTGTTTGGCTTAATACATGCAATAAACGCATTTAATTAAATAACCTATTTAATGCGTTACAGTAAAAAAAATATAATGAATAAATACAAATATCACAGAGGGAAAACTTAAGAGAAATTTCCTATTAAATTGATTCAACTAATGAGAATGACAGTCCACAAAAAAACAAAAAACAAAAACGCGTTAAACTATAATAAAATTAATTTAATTTTTGCCAACAAAAGGAAAATAAATGAATGATGTCAATTGGCATTCAAAATTGTATTACAGCCAAGCGAAGAGCAAACAAAATTCATCGCAATCATCCGTAAAGCTATTTATAGCTCTTTTAATGCTCGATGAATACGTTGAAGGATAAGCACAAAGAAAGCCTTTTGAATAGTTAAGCCAAATGTTCTTTTTAATGGACTCATTAATAAATAAAACCAATGCGCTAAGCTTTAGCTTTAAGTATAGTTTAGGAATAACTATCAAAATTAAAGTCTGTCAAACTGCGGCAATGAAAATAAAAATGTGCAAAACTTTTGTCTAACTAAATAATCATTGGTTTAACTAATCATTAATTTAATTAGAAATATTGAAAACTGTTAATTAGACAATTTTCTCTAAAGAAACAAAAGTTATATAAACAATTTTCTTAGCTTGACAACCTTATATATCAATTTCAAGGGTATTGCAGTTAAATAAAATAAAATAAAACAAATGCTTATATTCGACATTTTTATTTCAAGTGCCTTTGTTGTCAATCAAAAATTGCGTGACACTTGACATAACATTTACATTTTATTTGCTGCTGTGCTGCAATTTAATATAGTTATCATATTTGAATGTCAAAAGGCTGGCAGCTCAAAATGTTATAAATTTCATTTACAGCTCAATAATTGAGTTACAATCAACTGCAGTAAAATGCAACAAAATTGAAAAATATTTCCAATGAATTCTTAGATTGTTACAAAATAAAGAGCAGCTTTAACCAAGTTAAATAGTTTCTGGTAGCCAATAAAACTTTAATTTGATTTTTACGCAAAGTTGCAAAAGAGTAAAAATTGAAGCCATAATCGAGAAATATTTGCAGCCGATTGAGACTGAAGCTGAAAGGCAACTGAGCTCCAAAGAGACTTGGCAACGGCAAACGAAACAAAACGGAAGCGGAAACGCAACGAAATGGAATGAAATGGGAGAGAGAGAGAGAGTGTAAGTGAGTGAGAGAGCGGAAAAGTGAAACATTTCTCTTAGGAAGTATTTAAGAGCAATGCTTAAGCGTTGCTTCATAGTTTTGTGTGGCCAAGTTTTCGCAGTTGTGTCAACAATGGCCAACATCTTAAGCAATATTTACACGCTTCAAGTATCAACACAAATGACAATAAACAACGCGGATTGCTTCACACATTGCTCGCACCCCGAAAATTGAATTAATTGCAACATGTTTGCTTGCTGTCTTGCCACTTGGCACACGCAGCATCATCATCAATGCCATTCCCAGGCGGCATTTAAAAGATGGCAGGTAGTTGCTTGCTGCAGGGCAACACCACACACATTTTTGATGACCATAATGACAACAATTAAATATAAATCACCGAGCAAGCAACAAGCCAACAACAACAAGCCAACAACAACAAGCTTTCCTTCTGCTCGGGGCCAAAAGCGCGACGCACGCATACAATTAGCTTTTATGGCCGCGAGGCGAAAGGAAACTCGACTTTGGCTCGGACGCACTTGCTGAATCGTACTCGTAATTTGAAAATATGGTAATTATGAAGCGGATTTCGCATAAAAAAAAATATAACAAAAAATGTAAGAGAGAAAACAATAAAAAGAAAAAACAGAATATGGTGTTTGGAGTGTGGAGTGAACCTCCTGACACCGCGACGCTGTCTGTTCTAATTAGGCGCACATAAATTGTGCCACAAGGAGTGTAATAAAAGCAACAAATCCTAAATAACAATTAAAACAATTTACAAGATTAAAAACACCTTAAGGCAGTTGCTTTAATATTTTAATTAAAATTCTTCAGCCGCAATATGCTTTGCGGGCAGCTCGAGGTGTGGCAACTCCCCTCCCCTCCTCGCTTTCCCCATTTGAGACTCCTCCTTGTTGTGGCTGTTGCTAATACCGCGTTGCCGCGTTAGTTAAAGCCACTGGTCGAGTGCTCTGAATGGTCTCCGGAGGCCTATGACTTTGAATTATTGCAGGCCGAGTCATAAATTAAGTGCTGCAAAGTGTGTGCCTCATAGGGGCTGTTAAGGGAAGCACTCCGAAGAGGGGGGGGGAAAGAGCCAACAGCCTGTGGCAGGTGGCTACTAAACCTTCTTGAGTACCATTTAGCGTCTGCTAAACAATCCAAAATGCCTCGTCAATGCGATCGAAATCTATATATTATGTGTACATATTCTGAACACAACAAAATTAAATTATTATGTACAATTTGCTAAGTAAACAAGATAAAGCATAAACAACATATTTCAACAATTCTTAAATTAAAGAATAAAATACATAATAATAATAATGATAATAAAATAAAACTTAATAAAGCTTCGTAAAAATCTATGAATATCTACACAAAATTAACGTTCCCAAATATTAAATACAGTAATTTGTAACGAGTTTTAAAAGGGTTTCTCCTTGCTAAAGAGCGCAAATTTCAATACAAGTTCTCAATCAAAAATATGTTTTGTAACAAAAATAAAAAAATAAAGCACGTTTCCAAATGTTTTCCAACAAAAATGAAGTATTTTTTAGTAATTGTAATTAATTATGTATTTGTGAATGTATTTATTGGATTTCTATAAGTAAACAAATACAAGCAATGAAATAAATATAATGTTTAATTTTAATTACCTACAAAATGTTAATTCTAATTTCTTGAAGCTAGGAGCTTTATGCAATTCACATTTTCGAGCTTAGATATAAACATTTACCAAATAAAATATTTACTTTTTATTCGAAAAACTTCTAGTTATCGGTCTTGGTTATTTTGGCTGACAATGTTGTATATTAAATGTAGTATTGTGACAATATTTTGCAGTATATTATATTGGTATATTTTAAATATATTATCGCGCTATTTTTGGTGTTTTGTGGTATATTAGTTTGGCATATTTTAAGAATTATACTCCACTTTTTAGCTTTTACCTAGCTTTCTTACTTGTTGAAAGTTTTTGGAAAACAAAGCATTTTAATTGATGAAATTAAAGGTAATCTGTCTAACTACAAATTGTTGTGAATAATAAAATGAATTAAACATATATATATAATATATTTGCTTTTATTTAAATAATAATAATAATAAATAATTGTTATAAAGTATCTTTTCAGCTGAAAATTGTTTTTCTTCAGAATTATGGACTTACATAAGAAAATATTATGCAAAAAGATCATAAAGTCAATGGTCCTTATTGTTAATATCTTAGTTAGCTTCCTTAAATGTATTAAAATATATTTAGATCAATATTATAAAATAAATAAGTTATTTAATCGCTTGAGGAAGCATTTAGTAAAATGAAACAACAAAATTGTAAAGTTAATTGATTAATATTTAAAATTTCCCGATTTAATCAACTATTAATAATAAAAATAAAGCAATGTAATTATTTTGCTAAAGCTAATTAAATATATATATAATATATACTTTATGTTTCCACCAAAATAAATTAAATTATAACTGTTGAACATTAATTTATATATTTGAAAAATATATATTTAACATATAATTGTCTGCTCAGTTTTGGCTATTCAACTTGATTTGCTAATATGCATATAGATAATAGTTTAAGGCATTGTTAATTGTAAGCCGCTTAGAACAATTAAGCTAAATTTCATTGTTAACCTCCCTGAAAATCAATTAACACTTCTTTAAGTAGCTTATGAAACCTCTGATAATTTTAGAGTAAGTTACTTGAAAATGTATAGCACAGTAATTAAATTAGTTAAGCAGATAATCTAGCTGTGTAAATGGGGAAATTTAGAAGAACAAATGAAGAAAATGTAATCACTTAACATAATCAAATGATTATCGAACTAAGCTGGAAAAATAAAAAGAGAAGCCAGCCAGATGTAAAATCTATTCTAAAATGTTGTGCATTTGCTAAGGAGAAAAGCAATAAAATTGCTGTGTGTTGCTGAGTATTATAGCCAAGACCATTTGGCCAAAAGATGAACAAATAAACCTCCAAAGGGGGAGGAGGAGGAGAAGAGAAACAGGCAAAACTTGTTGCATAAAGTGCGACACCTAGTCGAGGAGGAAGGGGAAGAGGAAGCTGAAGTGGAAGGCTGAAGGCTGTAAGCGGAGTTGTAGGCACAGCAATTTGAACACAATAAAGCTGAACAGTCTGAGCCTGAATATTAAATCCAATTGGAGGCGAAGGCGAAGGCCTCAAACCCTCATAAATAAAAGCGCGCCAAGGATTTGACTGCAACAGCAGCGAGGAACGAGGAACGAGTTAAGCGGCATCGCAGGACACACAGGACACTCAGGACACAGACGTTGTGGCCGCGCAATCAAATTCAGATACTTGAGGAGACTCTCTCTCTCCCCCTTTTTCTCCTTCTCTTCTCCTTCTCTTGCCTTTGCCTCTGCTGCTTAAGTGTCGTAAAGTCCTTTTGCGTGCAACAACAACAACAACAACAACATCATCAGCAGGGGCTTTTATGATTTATGCAACTATCGCCTGCAGCGGCGACAGACTCCGGTCCCCGCCCCCTTCCCCGTCTCCCTCTCTCACCCTTCTCCACTCTTCCCTCTTCCAGTCAGAGTCACATTCAGCCCATTGCCGAAATCCTTGAGGCGCGCCTCAGTATTTTTCTCGCTTATTTTTTTCTGCTTCTTGTTGGCCAAAATGTCTCAGTCGCCGTCTCCTCCATCTCCGTCTCCGTCCCCCGTCTCCGTCTCAATCTCCAGCTTCGTTTCGTGGTTCTTCAAATTGTGCAATTTTTATGGCTGCGCAGAGGGCAAAGGTTTAAGACGAGCCAGCGGGGGAGGTGGGGTGTGGCATTCATGAATAAAAGATTTCCAAGTGTGCCGCCTTCCGCGTTCCGCGTTCCTCCCCTCTCCAGCGCTTCATCCACACTCGCTGTTTTCTCTCAATTTATTATGCTTTTGGCCTTGCCGAGTGCAAATAATAAGCAGCAAGTGCACAGCCACGCCCATTACGCCCCTACCTTAGCACCTTGGCTGGCAGAAGCTCTTGTCACGCCCACACAATTGTCGTGCCACACAAAAACGGGTAAGTAGGGGAGGAAGGGGGTAGCAAACGTAAAATTAGCAAAGCAAAGAGTTGCAGTTTACTTGCCATTTAAGCGCCCCACTCGACAGCTGTGTTTGTTAGTGGCAGTGGCAGCAACAATAACAGCCACCACCACCAACAACAACAACAATAAACAAACACAACAATGTCTGCGCTGAGGTTGCACTTGGTTTTGTTTGCAGTCGACGGCAGTCGACGCTTATTTTCATTATTTGTTGTCTGTCTTAAGATCACTTGGTCAGGCCAAAGCAAACAACCTGGTGGCCTGGTTAGTGTCAAATTGTGGTCTAATCTTTAAGCGTAAATCTTAAGCGTAATCTTAATAGGATTATAAAACGTTCGTATTTCAACTAATAAGAACATTTGCGCATTTATTTTAAATTTGCTTTTGCTTAAAGTTTTGTGCCTTAACGGTTTTCATAAACACTTTCATTTCAAATTTGAATTCAAATTATTGCGCGCAATTGTGCCACATATTTCCCGTACTTACCAACACTCCTTCGTTCAATCGCAACCAACTTCACTTTTGACCGCTTACATTAATGTTATTTAGCAGAGGTCTGTTGCGGCAACATTGCCATTTGAGCGTATTCCTGTTAATCTTAAACTATAACGGCTGGCGTTAGACAGCATTAATGTTAAGCCTCAATTTGTGGAATTATTTGTTGAACAATTTGGATTAGCAGGTATACCGGCTAACGGCTACATAAAAGAGTTAATTAGGGTTGAAAATGGGAAAAATCCTTTTAATAGTATCTTTGGTTAAGAATACAAACAAGACCAGTAAATGCATACTAACCATGTTTACATACATACCACCATTTCCAATTGAATTTTGCTACATTCTATTGTAATAGTGTTTAAGTTGAAATGAAATGATATGTTCTTATGTGAACAATAAAAATTAGAAAACTAACTTTTCCAATTGCAAATCATGTGCAGCCACAATAAAGGCTGTGGTATATTTGGTATATTTCACCACTGAAAAGCGTACATTATTAAAAGCAAACATATGGTCACTCTGTTGTTCAGAACGAGCAGTTGCCGAATTGTTTTTGTTGCGAGCGGTTGAAACGACGGGCGCTGCGCTTCGTAAATTTTGTGTACGTTAATTTCTGTAAACGCCGTTCGTTGTGTATGTGTGTGTAGTAGTTACTTGTATGCTGGCGAGTTGTGTTTTTTGCGCTTACGTACAGTTAATATTCATATTTGTTGTAAGCGCACACACAGCACTGCAAGGCACAATTGTAAGTGGCAAAATGAAGCGTGCGAAAATGTGCAAAACAAGCGAGACGCCGCTTGCTTTGCTTTGCTTGCCTGGCCAGGCCTGGACTATGTTGTTGTAGTTGTGGTTGTGTAGCCGCCTATGACCAGCATTTTGTTGTTGCGCAGCGCGCGTTTGTATGTGTAAATTCCAAAACATACGCTTGCACAGTGGCACCAAAACGAGCTCACAATTATTTCAATGCCTATGCCCGGCTTTGGGCGTGAGTGTGTGTGTGTGTATGCTTGTCCATGCGTATGCTCGTGTGTGTTGGGTGTGTCGTTGTTGGCCGTGTTTATTATAATTTTCCTCTTTATTTTTTTTTTTTTTCGTTTGAATTTTTCGACCCAAGTGGAGTTTTTCCGTTGTCTGTTTTATTTTGTTGGTGTGTCGCTGCTGCTGCTGCTTTTGGCTGCTGACTGCTTTTGTTTTTCATCTACGCTTTGCGGCCGTCGGCCGTCTTTGACAATTCTCTCATTCTAAGCCCATTCGCAGCAGTCAAGTGTCATTGTTGTTGCTTTGTTGCTTCTCTGCGTTTTTGTTCACGAAGCAACAAATGCGGCGATTGCCTCGTTCGCGTTGCCAACCAATCGACGAGAGTTGCCAACAATTATCACAACATGCTGCTCTACGTGATAAAATGTGGCCAACGAGAGCGACAACAACAACAACAACAGCAACAACAATAAGCTCGAGTGCCAATTAGAATTTATTATTATTCATTATTTTTCTTATTACTCTCTTTTACGCACTCACACGCACGCACTGAGTCAGTCTGCGCGCTCTCTCGATTATTCCTTCGCTCTCTCGCTGCGGAGTCAGCAGAACACAAGAACAACAACAAGAGCGTAAGGCAAGGACAGGCAAGCAGTGGTGTCATTTCCGCTTTTTCCCGTCAGATCTGGGTTTTTGAAGCGTGATTGCGGGAAAAATATGAAAACAGCGGGCAGCGGGAATTCTGGCTTTTGAGCAAATTTACGCAGCTTTTTTAGTTTACTTTATTCAAATTTTAGAGATGTTTAAATTGAATTTAACGGCTGAAATGTTAAAATGTATTTCTCTCGATAAAATATCGATATTTACTTATATCGAGTAACTTCCTCAAAAGTTCACCCCTAAATTAAAGCTTATTGCATCACTAATGTTGTGAAATTCGGATGCGGCATATCAAGTTAACGATGCCAAAGGAATCATATAAACAAAAGTGAGAGATGTCTGGCTGCAGAGCACAGAATTTAAGGAGTGGATGAGGAAGGATCCTACAGACCTCACGCGGGTGTTTTGCAGCTATTGCACGTGCAGCATAACTGCAAAATTAAGCGACTTGCGTGCACATGCTGCCACAAAAAACACACCAGTGCTATGGAGGCTTTGTGCAAAAATAAAATAAATTTTGCTAAAACGCCTTCGAAAACAATTGAGCAGGAGGTAGCGCTGTGCCTATTTGTTGCTCAGCATAGTGCTTAATTTTTGTACATTATTGTTTTTTGTAATGATATCCGTTAGAGAATTACCCATATATGTTATGTTAAGTGGAACTGAGGGTTTATTAGTGAAAAACATACAGTACATTGCCTTATAAAAATCAGTTTTTTCTTAACTTTTTTCTCTGGTATTCCGCTTTTTCAGCTTTTTTTTCGTTGATCCAGCTTTTTGCTCAGAAAAAATGACACCACTGCAGGCAAGCAAAGGCAAAGAGACAAGGAATTTGAACGTGTGCTGTGTGCTTCTTCTTCTTCCTCCTCGTCGACTTGATTCCTTTTTGCTCAAGTTTTTCGTAACGCAAACGCGCGAGTTAAGCACGAATACAAATACGAAAAGAAAACGCGCTAAAGTACAAAATGTAATAAAAGCTTAATTAATTGCAGTAAATTTGTGCTGCAAAATGTGCGCAAAACGTGTGCGATAAAAGTGTGCGATTAAAAAGAAACAACAACAAAACGCAAAATTAAAAGTAAAGCAACACACAAAAATAAAAGCAAAAGTGCAGGGCCAGCGCCAGCAACCAAAAAAAACTGCGCGTGCCTGTCTCTGGCTCTGTATTAGTGTATTTGTCACTGTGTGAGTGAGTGAGCGTGTACGTGTAAGTGTGCGTGTGCGTTTGCAACAGATGCTGCAAGCGTTACGCTCCTCTATGTGTGTGTTGTTGTTGTGCAAAGACAACAACAGCAACAACATCGACAACGACAACAACAACAACGCTTAAACACCGACTACAACTCAACTCGTAAATACGTCATCAACTGAGCAACAACAACGTAACAACAACAACCAGCAGCCATGTTCAAGTGCATTCCAATTTTCAAAGGCTGCAACAGGCAGGTGGAATTTGTGGACAAACGCCACTGTTCGCTGCCCCAAGTGCCCGAGGAAATATTGCGCTACTCGCGTACCCTTGAGGAACTTTTTCTGGATGCGAATCACATACGCGATTTGCCAAAGGTCAGTATATAAAGGACACACTCACACACAGATATCTATAGAAATGTAAGTGTGTGTGTGTGTGTGTGTATGAGCAGCCTTCACAGCAGCTTACAATAAGCTTCTAGTTGTCGCAGCCCCGAACAACTGTAAAACACTTCGTTTATAGCCCACCAAGGTGCGTTTTAGGTATTACAGTGAAAGCTGCCTAAAACGAATCGTTTTGTTTAAGTCTACTTGCAGCATTAAATAGTGCAGAAAAAGTTCTTATGATTATCTTAGTCTTTAATCGCAGTAGTTAAAAGTAGAACACAAAAAATAAACCTTTTCTTCGTTAATTTATGTTTTCTGTTTTTACGTACAAGGTATGTTAATCTTTCTTTACATCATAATTGGATAGTTATAACAATATAAACTATGAAAATGTGCAATAGAACCTACAATTCTATAATAATTAGTGAATATAGGAGTCAGATATAGTTGTACAAAATATAGTTTCAAAAGTTTTGCATATATTGAACAATCCCTTATTAAAGTCGAAACAATTTTAGTAAGCTAAAAACATTTTTTGGAATAATTAGGTTAATTTATTAGAGATGCAGTTTTCGCTTTATCATTTTACAATACAACTTTAGTTGAACTTAATATTTTAAATATAGTTTCCAAAATTTATATAAGTCTGTTTTCATAAGTTCTTTGCTATCTTATCATATTCTTATAGGCAATTACAGTTCAGGTAGTTGTTTAGCGTGTTGCTTTAAAATGTCAAGATTTCTTGGAAGGTTCACTGAACTCTCCGAAGTTCTGTTTGCGCTACTTCCATGCAGCCCAGCATCCCCTGGCTTTTGTTATATTGTGTAAAGAGTTTCTTATAATTTGCAGCTGATATCTTGGTCTATACCTGTCCGCTCTATCTATAGGGTAGGGTTGTTGTCCAGCGCTACACTCTTAGTTCCCCTAACACACCACTTCCCGAGCCCTTTCTCTGAATCTGACTCTGACTGGCTTTCTGCCCACTTTTGTCTGGCTGGCGAGATATCTGAGCAGCGCATCGTCAAGACAATAATTACAACAAAAGACGTCCGTTGGCAGTTCAGGCGGAAGTCTTTAATTAATACGGAGGCGCAGTGTGGGGCGCGGTTCTTTTCTCTCACAATGGTGGCAGTGGCAGTGTCCATAAGAATGCGGCATGTGGCATGGGGCATGCATGCATAATTGAATCTCCAATTACGCAACATGCAGATACCACATTGAGAAATACTTCTACTACATATGTATATAGTAAAATATCGTATGCCAATTATGTCGCTGTTTAAACATCAAAAGACGACACCGACCAGTGTTCTAATTAACAGCCAAGTGTCGCCGCAGCAGAAGCAGTAGAAGCAGCAACAGCAACATCAACAGCAGAAGACAACCATTTGGTGTCCACTTTGACAATTAGCAGCGATTAGCGCAGCGACTTTGCGTCTGCAATTGTGAATCATTGTTTTTGTTGTGTACATGGAAATGAGTTGAAATTATTTATTTACTTAGTTACGCAGCTCGCTTCCGTTTTATGCAGCTGTCGAACAAACAAACTGAGGACAACAATTGATCAACAATCGGATGACCAACGCGAAAATGCTCTGTGAAATGACTAAAAATAATAAGGAAAAGATAAATATTGTGTTGATACTAGATGAAATAGTTTTATGCCCTTAGAGAAAATTCAAATGACAAAAATATTAGTTTATAATCTACCATTATGAAGTACTTTATGCTGACTGAGTGCCTTATTCATTCACTGACTGAAAACAATCCAAATGATAATGCTAGACAGTTTAAATCTTTTTACAGCTTTATTTATTTAATTTTGTAGTGCAAATAGGCTCGGATTTTTTTTAAATTTCCATCTTCTACTACATATATTCAAATATTAATAAAAGGTGATGTAGCTATCAGAACTTCTTCTAATTCTCCCAAATATCATCATTTGCATATTAGAAGTCTGTTTAAGATATAAATAGTGTTGGAAAGCGTATCGAATACAAGAATTTTATGTTACTAAACAACAAAAATTACTTATAGTAAAGCAACAAAGGGTAATAGTGTTTGTAATAATTCATTGTTTATTGATTTTTATAATAGGGGAAAATCGTAATTGGATCATGTGAAAAACCGTTCCATATATTCCCTACCCTATTGGTATTTCTTTTGTTTACAGGGTATAGAAATGACAACAACTGTGGTTGTAAACAGAAGCGAGGCGTTGACATAGCAACAAGTGGTGGGTGGACTGAAGAATTGTTGTGTCAGGGGCTGTTGAGGGGAAGGTGATTGGTCAGTTGTTGCCTGGGTCATATACAAACAAAACTTTATATAGTACACATGTATTTGGTTGTCTGCCTTCCAGGCATCGACTGCAATTCATTTGCGGTCAGCCGAGTTTTTCTTTACTTTTTTTCTGCATTTTCAATGCAATTGTTGCATCTGCTGCTGCTGTTGCTGTTGCTTTGTTCATGTCTTGGCAATTGTGCAGTTTTCATTGGGATTTCACTCTTTCTAGAGCTTCGTTTGCGGTTAGCCGCACTCGCTAATGAACTTCTAATGCAAATTTTTGTTGCTCGTTTACATCAATAAAGCGCAGCGCATGGCAAAGAGAAGAGGCAGCAACAACATTTACTGGAGCAATGGACCCACAAGTTGTTTAGCCTCTTCTTCCCACAGCAGCAGCAACAACAACAACAACAACAACATGTTGCTGACCAGCGATGACAACAAGAGAAACGACGACGACGACGATGACGATGACGACAATGGACAGCCATAATGATGATGTTCTTTCTCTCTCCACAGAGTTCGTTTGAATTCCAAAAGCGACTGACAGCGTCGGATGTGTTGTTGTTGCTGTGGTTGCTTCTTCTACTGCTGCTGCTGCTGTTGTTGTTTATGTTGCTGATACTGGGAGCTAGTCGGACATCAACCCTTTGCTTCTTTTGAAAGTTGCACACAATTTCCGCGTTGTCATAGCAACAATAAACATCAGTGGCAGCAACAGCAGCAACCGTGCTTCAATTGAATTGCTCTTAACTCGACGACAATCTGCCTCAATCTCTCCACGCTCAATTCATGTCGTTAGTCGCTTGACAGCTCCACATACATTAGAATATATTGCCCCTTTGGCAGAATTGCACAGTTAGAGTTGAACAGATAAATACGGAAGATACAAAAAAAGAAAACAGTTTTCAAATGCAAAGAATAAAAGAAAAACCATTTCCTTTTTAAACTGCATTTAAATAGTTGCTTTCACACATTTACCATCTCAAATGCAATATAATTTGCAGTTTACTCTCACAACTCCACACGGAACCTACCTCAAGTAAAATTCATTGAATTTTCGTGCTTTTCCCTTGTTTTTGGGTGTATGCAATGAGATTCTCTGCCAACGGCGCTCATTCTTGGGCCCTCTTCATTTGGGCCAATTAGTCACGCTCGCACGATAAGATAAGAGTTAATCGCTTCTTATCACCTGCCTTGAGGTCTCTGGCTACCAGCGAACCAAACCAACTACTTACCTTGCCTTACTTTGGCTGCCTCTGTTTTGGCTTTCGCAATTTGAACTGGCGCGTTCTCTGTGCTTTGCTGTATGTGTGTGTGTGTGTTATTGCAGGTGCGTTTGTCGAGAACTTAACCATGTCTGTGTCTGTCTCTGTGTCTGGGTTTTGGAACACAATACCGAAGCGCGTTGGCAATGACATCATTTTTTTCAGCAACAGCGGCTGTTTGTCGCTGCTATGAAAACGACTAAATAGAATTTAAAATGGCGTCTCGGTCTGTCTCTCTCTCGCTCGCTCTTTCTTATGCTTTCAGCTTGCCTAGCTCTAAGTCCCAAGCATAAGCTAACCTGGCCTAAATGATAGCACATTCGATGTGCTCATGTTGTTGCCAAACTTTGGAATTGATTTTGGTATTTAGCCTTTTCAATTGGTCACAGTTAGTTAAATAACCGCACATACTCTGCCGCTTACTTATACGCTTTTCTATGGCGTCGACGCTCTAAACCGGTTTCAGCTATAATAAATATTCCCAAGCTATTTCAATTAGTTTCCATACCCTGTTTGCGATCAGTTAATCTAAAGAGGTATGTGCAGAGAAAAATGTATCTCATATTTCATTCATGTCTTAGTTAGCTGATAATAAATTGAACATTACTTTCATTAACAATCAGGAATAGATAGTGCAGGGTATCAGTTAGTCAAGTGCTTTCGATTAATAGACTTACCTGTTTATTAGTTGCTTGAAAACAATGCCACATTAAGTGACGTCAAGTAAAGCGTCGATTTCTGTACAGTCTCAAGCAAAATTAATTGCATCGAAGTGGATCGAGGGGTTTTATCGCTGGCTTATAATCTAAATTACTGTATTAACCAGAAGATACTTAAGACAGATAATAAACAACATGCTCTGCTTTGGCTGCTTTGCATGCAACTTGTGGCTGCAACAATAGAAGTACTTGTATCTATCGCTCTGCAGTGGCTTCTGTGGCAAACGTGTGTGTGTTTGTATGCGTCGCTAGAAAAATGAAGATGTACAGATTTAAGCAGGCGCACAGATGCAACCAGCAGGCAACTGGCCTAGACTCCACACACAGTAGACTGATGGCACTTTGGAGTCGCATCTACATACATGATACTTGTGCATGTATCTGCGATTGCTGCAAAATGTTGCAACAACCACTGCCGGCAACATACAAACAGACAGACATGCATACACATGAGCTGAGTATCTTCACAGTCTTTTTAAACGGTGACTGAAGCTCGTCCCCAACTCGTCAGCTTTATGTTGTCTGTGCTGTAGTGTGGTGTTTGTTCTAGCTCAGCTGGTTTTCGCAGTTCGCAGTTCGCAACGAGATATGCGAAATGTATCTAGAACTCGTTTTGCCTACATCATGTGTGTCGTTTTCAGTTGCGCTCACCTTTTGCTGCTCGCCCAGTCATTTGCAACATGCACACCACCAAGCATGGCTCCGAATGCACATGTGTGTGTGACGACGACAACGACGTCAACGACGATGAGATACATTTAGTTGATTACACTTGCAGATACATTATAAAATTACTGAAAATCAACGAAGCGCAGTGTGTGTGTATGCAAGTGTGTTTGTGATTTACATACATGTCATGGTTCAGTGCAGTAATAAAAAAACAAAAAAAGAGTAGAAAAACACCCACTGCATTCTACAGAATGTATCTCGGCCTTGCATCTAAAATGTATCTGCATGCGAAGCTATTAAGTTTTTCTATTAGGCCGCGCAAAGTGGCTTTTACACAAAGCTAATTGCATTTACTTTGCATCCCTTTTTCGGTTAATCAATTGAATTATGTGGCCTGGTTTCTAGTTGATAACCAGCAGAAACAACAACATAAAACCAAACGAAACCAAGCCAACAAGTGCAACGTGCGTTGTGTTGAGTTTGTGTTTGTGTTCTCTGTGGATGATGATGTGATGCAACCCATTCGCAAAGCGGCCACAACTCGTTGTTGGCCTGGCCAACAAAGCAGACAGCTACTAGTTTTGTTGGCTAGTTGAGTCGTCCAACTGCTGCTTGCTGTGCGCCTGCTCCGACTAGATACAATAGTAAAAGTGTGCTGGCTGCTTGCCTGCCTCAACGACACGCATGAGTGTGAGACTGTGAGTGAGTGTGAGTGTGAGTAGCAAAACTGGTAGTACTCGTAGTCTCGTATCGTGTATGCCGGCAATGCCGGCCGGTCTGCAATTTATGGCCATGCAAAGAGTGACTGCAAAGATACAACAAGCTACTGCCGCTGCTACAACGTTGCATCGCGTGGGCCACCGACTGAGACTTCGGGTGGGCGGCGCATTTGGGGAGGGGCTGCACTTGGCTAAAAGTTTCTGCAATTCGCATTCGTTTTTATTGTCATCACGTCTTGTCCCTCTCCCTCTTTCTTTCTTCTTTCTCTCTTTTTCTCCCCTTACATTGGCGGCCATTGCACCCCTCTCCATCTGCATCTCCACCTGAACCCCGAAGGCGCAATTTTTCAGGCCTTTTTCATATGCAATTTGCTCGAGTGTGAGTCGGACTGTGAGTGTATTTTTTATGCTTTTCCTTTTGTCTTCCTGCATTTTCGTTCGTTGCCGTTTGCCATTGTCGTTGCCGTTGTCGTCGTTTGCTTTTGTCACTGACAGTTACAACTTTCTGACGCATGATTTGTGGAAAGGCCTTTCGTTTTTTATAAATAGCGAAACAGAATCTGGGACATTCGTAGGTACTCGCAAAAAAAGGCATGGAAATTAAGCGAAAAATAACCATGAGGGAGCATTATTACTTTGCCTTTGTGACGAACTGACCGAGACACACACAGAAATGACACCATTCTTTTTTTGTTTTGTTGTATTTTGTGTATTCTGTGTTCTGTTGCGGTTCGTTTGATGAAATGTTCAATGGCAAAGACTTTTCATCAAGAGAGAAAAGTCAAATGTTTGGTGAAAGCCCTCTGCACTATATAAACCTTATCATGTTAAAAATACTTTTAAACTGTTCCATGAAACAAGTTGGCAAAAGTGACTTTAAGCAACGATTGCGACATTGTGTAGAACAAATTGTGTTCTGCTAATAAAAATAGTTTCATTAAAGCATTCAATTAATATACAGTGGCGTGCAAGTGTGAGTACATGTTTGCAACTACTGACTTTGGGTTCGCATAAAAAGTTATTAGTAAAGTAAATGAGTCCAAATTTTTGTGTTTATTCTTTGAATATTTATTAACAAAATCTTATACAAAATATACCAAAAATCGAATTGGTTTATTTACGAAATAAAAACAAAAACTCGCATGTACTCAGTTATGCTCATTTTGAACACTTTTCAACAAACGTTTTTTTTAATACTTGGTCCAAAGATCGATATTTGTAATTGTGATATTTATTCATTCTGGTATATTTTCTACCAAATTTGGTATTATTTATTTTAGAATAGCTCTCATTCTTGCTGGACTCGGCGCTGCATCTCGCGCTAGCTTGCTGGTACTGATTCGTAGAGTTCAATCGATTTTTCATTATCGACCAAAATTTTCGATCGGATTGAGATCAGGACTCTGTGCTGGCCACTCCTTTAACTTAAAATGATATTTTGCGATCCATTCCTTGAAGATTTTGGACGTGTGTTTGGATCTCCATCTTGTTGAAATGTGATGTCTCTCTCCTATATGCACATTTGTCAACAAAATCGCAAATATGGGTTTGCAAAATATCTAGAAAGTCTTCCTTTTGCTTAGTATCATCTATTTTCACAATTGGTCCAACGCTCCACCAAGTAGAACAGCTCCAGGTCATGACATTTCCTCATCAGTGTTTCGCAGTTCCTTGTACCTGGCCTATCTGCAGCGACTCCTCAGGCTTCTTCAAACAATATTGTTTACAATCCGACTGGAATCGATTGAATTTCGTTTCATAAGACCATATAACTATTTTCCAGTCGTCCAATTCCCAAGTTTTATGGAAGAAGCCAGAAGAAGCCTGAGGAGTCGCTGCAGATAGGCCAGGTACAAGGAACTGCGAAACACTGATGAGGAAATGTCATGACCTGAGCTGTTCTACTTGGTGGAGCGTTGGACCAATTGTGAAAATAGATGATACTAAGCAAAAGGAAGACTTTCTAGATATTTTGCAAACCCATATTTGCGATTTTGTTGACAAATGTGCATATGAGAGAGACATCACATTTCAACAAGATGGAGATCCAAAACACACGTCCAAAATCTTCAAGGAATGGATCGCAAAATACCATTTTAAGTTAAAGGAGTGGCCAGCACAGAGTCCTGATCTCAATCCGATCGAAAATTTTGGTCGATAATGAAAAATCGATTGGAACTCTACGAATCAGTACCAGCAAGCTAGCGCGAGATGCAGCGCCGAGTCCAGCAAGAATGGAGAGCTATTCTAAAATAAATAATACCAAATTTGGTAGAAAATATACCAGAATGAATAAATATCACAATTACAAATATCGATCTTTGGACCAAGTATTAAAAACGTTTGTTGAAAAGTGTTCAAAATGAGCATAACTGAGTACATGCGAGTTTTTTGTTTTTATTTCGTAAATAAACCAATTGATTTTTTGGTATATTTTGTATAAGATTTTGTTAATAAATATTCAAAGAATAAACACAAAAAATTGACTCATTTACTTTACTAATAACTTTTATGCGAACCCAAAGTCAGTAGTTGCAAACATGTACTACACTTGCACGCCACTGTA